>NW_027069957.1:326374-477754 GCF_002906115.3 Quercus suber | reverse complement strand
TAGTAACTTTGTCACTCGTGGCAAAGACATAAATTTTTTTCAGAGGTCCAATATAATTATATCAATAAATTTTATAATTCACAAAATAGCACACACAATATGAATTCTATTTCTTAAACACATCTTTAATATGATTTATTATATATATTATTTTTTGCATATCAAAAATAATTTATCAAGAAAATTTATATACTTCAAGACAAGTATTTCATTCATTAAGTCATTTGTAATTATCCTTTAAATTGTATTAATTACAATATTAATATTATTCAAATATTTTAAATCAGGTTTTCATTAAATACATTAAAGATTACACAGTACTTGATCAATAATGGTACCGAGCTTGTTGCTCACCAAAATTGGGGAAAAAAAAAAAGGATTTGTTGAAATTGACTCGAGACCACACTTACGTTAGAATATACTTCTTACACATGTAGGAAGCTATAGTAAAAGAGGCCATTGGACTCAACCCAGTAAAAGATCCAACTGGAACATTCAAGTTGTGCTATTGTTTATGCTATATATTGTCTAGCTAAAAAATAAAATTGTGTTATGGTACACAGCCTGAAATTATTGTCCCGCAATAACAATCCATGTTACTTTCATAGTCAAAAAATTTTGTGTCCCATAAATAAATAAAAACCTATAGAATTTGTATTGCCGAGTAATGATAATTGCCTTAGGGTTTGTCATCGTTTGAAACTTGGCTCAGATGAATTTCCAAGTTCCAAGTAGTATGTGCCAAACAATAAGAGTGCCTATGATACCAAGTATATGATTTTGTTGTCAATACAGAAAAATAATATAACTTTTTAGATGCCCTACCTTATTGAGTTCTTTAAATTTTTTTATCCAATGGGCCAAGCGAGGAAAGTATAAGATTGATAAAGGTAATTTAAAAAAAAAAAAATACCAAGATTGACAATTTTTTTTTTATTTTAAAAAAAAAAAAAAAACAAAAAAAAAGGAGTAAAAAGTGGTTGTTTGTATGGGAAGAACTAGATAGCATGCTGGGGGAGGGTTGTTGTGTGTTGATTTGTGGGGATACCCCAATCTTAACAACATTCAATTTGAGATGTGGGCTACCCATCCATTGTGATGGGGGTGCTCCAGCCAAGGGCATGCTGAATATTGACTCCCATATGGACAAATCAACATATTAACACCACATCCCACCTAGGCAATCCTCATACATCCAACATTTTAATGCCCAACTTGGTTACAACTTACGTTACTAAGCTCGGCACTAAGTTAGGTTATAGTTAACCTTTATAAATAAAAAATTTACTTGTATTTTATCATGTGGGATATTGAATTGTGGTGTTATTTATTTCAAGTGTTATGGATTTAATCCTTTTTTTTTCCCTCTATTTTCTCAAACATGTTTCGCTTTAACATATATGGATCTTAGTTCTATATGAATTCCTTTTAGTTTTTTTTTTTTTTTTTTTAATCCAGGTCGGAAGTACCAAACACAGGAAGTCTTTAGCTAATAGGCTATTACAAAGATTTGCCAACCAAGAGAATGTTGGGGGGACTTGATGCACTCTTATCTTTAGGTATCCCTGCAAAAGAGCCAGGAACAGCTTGGACTATGAGTTGATTCCTTGTTGGCTTAAGTGTTGGATGTCCGCAACAGTGCCCTGCTATACCAATGGAATTCCTTTTTTTGCTTCCACCTCATTCTCTTCCTTCACTGGTGAGTAGGATGATAATGCTTGTGAACACCCCCTGTGTAGACTTTCTATGACTGCCTTTGTATGTCAATCTGCTTGGCTATAAATGTGCAGGTTTTGTGGTGTCATTGGCTTCCCAAATTCTTCTTCTTATGGCTTCAAAGGGTACGTAAATACCCATCTTGCCCGCCTGAGATTTCAAGTGCCGCCGTTCAGGTTTTGGGATTCCTGTCCGCATACCCCCAACCAATCGAACCGTTTTTTTTTTTGTTTTTT
Organism: Quercus suber; assembly: GCF_002906115.3. Taxonomy (NCBI): domain Eukaryota; kingdom Viridiplantae; phylum Streptophyta; class Magnoliopsida; order Fagales; family Fagaceae; genus Quercus; species Quercus suber. The sequence continues at coordinate 475,802 of NW_027069957.1, read as the reverse complement.
TTCTTCCTAAAGGATAAACCCTCTTCCTTTTTGTACGCAGGCTTTATATTCCTGAACTCCATCTGCTTTGATATGGAGTTGCCAGCCTGCCACATCAAACTGGTGTGTTGGTGGGCCTATTTGGTTTTTCAGCATGGTCCTGTTACATTATGCTATTTGCCATCCGGACCTCATATATCAAGAAACATGTTGTCCAGAAAGGGGATACAGTGATTGATGCCACTTGTGGCAATGGTTATGATACTTTAGTAATGGTCAATATGCTTGCTGATGAATTAGCCAGGGTTGTATTTATGCAATGGATATTCAGAATGATGCTTTACAGAATACTTCTTCTTTGCTAGAAGAGTTGCTCAATCCAAACGAGGTGCCCTTTCCTCACAGTTCCATTTATTATTTTAACTATGTCTGCTAAGGAAAGCAGAAAACTACACAGTTGTTATTTTTGGGATGTCACCTACTAATTTTGGATGATGAAGCTTCTAAAGTAATCCATTTTCACTTTTAACATATATGTATCCTTAGTTCTAAATTGAATTCCTTTAAGTTTTTTTTTTTTTTTTTTTTTAATTCCAGGTCTGGAAGGTACAAAACATAGGAAGTCTTTAGCTAATATGGCTATTGCAAAAGATTTGGTCCAACCAGAGACAATGTGTGGGAGACTTGATGCACATCTTGATCTTTAGGTAATTCCCTGCAAAACGAGGCCAGGAACAGCTTGGACTATGAGCTTGATTCCTTGTTGGCTTAAGTGTTGGATGTCTGCAAACAGTGCCCTGCTATACCAATGGAATTCCTTGTTTTGCTTCCACCTCTATTCTCTTCCTTCACTGGTGAGTGAGGATGATAATGCTTGTGAACCCCCAACTGTGTAGCTTTCATGACTGCGTTTTGTATGTCAATCTGCTTGGCTATAAATGTGGACCAGGTTTTGGTGGTGTCATAGGCTTCCAAAATTCTTCTTCCCTTATGGCTTCAAAGGCAATTCCACTTCTTGTACTCCATTTATCTTCTTTGATATGGAGTTGCCAGGCCTGCACCCTTATGTGACGCAGGACAACCAAAACAAAAACTAAACAATAGAAAAATAAAGGGATATGACCTAGGAGTCAGCACCTAGGCCTTGCTTGGAGTCAGCACCAAGCAGGGAAACCACTAGGAGTCAGCACCTAGGGTAGACCTGGAGTCAGCACCGGACCAAAGAAAGACCAAATGACCATTTTTTTCATTCATCAAAATATCAACTATCTCCTCAAGGAGGACAATAAGTTGCTTATAAAGGATTGCTAAACCCTAGTTCTAATTGGCTAGGAAACCCTAATTGCCTTATTACAAAAATAACCTTACTTCTAAATTAAAATACTAAAAGCCTAATAACTAAAAGCCCAATAAACTAATAGGACCTAAAACATAAAAATACAATGGGCTTGCAAACATAAATAATACTAAATAATAATCTTCTTGTGTCTCCCTCATCATTCTCCTCTGGTTGGAGAAAACTCAACCTCGAGTTCTAAAGTGTTGAAGGATTAGGATGCTGACAAGTAACACTTGCTTCAAATCTAGAATCACCTTAGGGAGCACAGGGAAAAGAAAAACCTTGAATTCCACCACATCAAACTCATTTGGAATAACAAAATCAATGTGTGGAATCAGTATAATCTCGTCTTGAACCTTATGAACCATAGGAAACACTGTAGTTTTAAACTCTTCGACTTCACCAAAATGTAGATCTTCAAGGACTGTGGAGGGTTGATCAGAAACACATTCAACAACTTCAACTTTCACATCATGTGCACCCTCTAATGTAATATTCTCTTTAGGCGCCATCTCTTCACCTTGCTGCTCTTCAATAGATTCATTTCCCTGCACGCATGTTAAAGTAACACTTGTTGAGGCATGTACGTTTGTGTCAACATTAGACTTTGGTGTTGCTGGAGGATTCTCAACGACTAAGATATTATCATCAATGTTGTCTCCTATTGGGGCAGCAAGAAGTTCATTGTGATCTAATGTCCTTGGTTTCCCAATTGAATCGGATTGAGTCTTCTTGTGTTGAGCAATCCTGTCTTGAATGTCTGTCATGAGCTTTACAGTTAATTCTGTTACTTCCCTGGTAGATATTTCCTTGGTAGATTGTTCAAAAGTGCGTTGAGGACATGAAATAGGATGATGATGATGAGAATTCATCGTATTTGCTTCAACTTGAAAAGTACCACACTGAGATTGAGATTGGGGTAGATACTTAGCTCGATAGAATGGTGACAAATACTCATCACAAAGTTTTTCTTTCATATCTTCCCACACACTGATGGCAGGTTCATAATCCACATAGCGGAAATATTCAAGCTTCTCCCAAAACCTTTGTGCGTGACCTCTTAACTTCAACTTTTGGCTTTTTTTTTTTTTTTAACATATTAAAAAAAAAAAAGAAAAAAAAAAACAATATTTTTTTCAAGATTAGATAGGAAAGTACTTTAAAGGAAAAAAAATTATAAAACACATGTCATTAAAAAAAAAAATAATAACGCAAAGCCGGTTGGATTCTAGTATTAGTAAAGGTAAAAAGTGGTTGTTTGAATGGCCGTTCACTTATTAAAAAATACCAAGATTGACAAGAAAATAATTGTATAAAAAATGAAAATAATTGGTAAAGCTCATCTAAAAAATATGGATTTTTACAAGATTGACAACAAATAAATGTAAAAATTAAAAATTAAAAAAAGTGGTTGTTTGTATGGAGAAGAACTAGATAGCATGCCGGGAGGGGTTGTTGTGTGTTGATTTGTGGGGATACCCCAATCCTTAACAAACAATTCAATATGAAATGTGGGCTACCCATCCATTGTGGATGGGGGTGCCCCTTTAACCCAAGGGCAGGCATGCTGATATTAGACTCCATATTGGAAAATCAACATATTAACCCATCATTCCACCTAGGCAATCTCGGCATACATCTAACCATTTTAATGCCCCAACTCTGGTTACAAACTTACGTTACTAAGCTCGCAATTGGTAAGGTTATAGCAACAATTTATAAATAAAACAATTTACTTGTATTTTATCAATGTGGGATATTTTAGGATTGTGTTTGTTATTTATTTCAAGTGTTACTGTTTTTTTTTTCCTCTATTTTCTCAAACATGTTTCGCTTAGACTTTGTTCTTCTTCACATTCCTTTGTAACTCTAGAGAATGGACTCACTTCTGCTTGAAAGCCATTGAGCCAAATGGACTCGCTCCTTCTGAAAATCTTAATCCACTTGATTCTCTCTTTTTGGTACCCCTTTTCCCTCTTTCACTTCTTATAAAATTATTTCTCTTTTCCTTGTCCAACATAAGAAAACAGAGTACTAGTAGTGGTTGGCCATTTGGGTTATATGCTAAAATTCAATATTTGCTTCTATGCTGATGGATGTCTTTGAGAAACTATACTTACAAAAATCTGGGTTTTGTTGTGAATTTGCTTTAAACTTGTAGGTTAATTTCTTGAACTTAATTTGTTATTTGCTGGTATGTATGTTACATTAGATTCGATTTAATTTAATCCAAATTTAGTTGTGTTAAGCATGAAAGGAACTATTCTGAGTTTTGATTCTTCCCCTCTACAGTACATGTGCTAAGACTAGGCGAAGAATTTGATGAATAAGTTCAACTCTAGTTCTTCTATATTCTTCGAATGTATGTTATAGTTATATATGTATGTTTTGATTATTTGTAATATGAATGATGTGAAGTAGGAATGGAGGATGTTCTTACGAGATATTTCTTTGGGAGGAAGAAGACAACAGAATTTGGTTACTTGTAAGTACTTAAAGACTGGATTCCTTGAAATATTGATTTTATGTAGTTGTTTATTTGGTTTGCTATTTTGATTCTTTAAAAAGATTTTAATCTTTGCTAGTTCGGATTACAAGGCAACATAAAAATTCGCTTCACCCGTCTTTTGGCATTATATATAGTGGGAACAATAGAAGAAAACAAAGTAAAATATGAAAATGCACTCTAAAGCAGAGAATAAGTTCTTAGAACAATATATTGGGACTTTATATAAGAATTTTTCTCTGAGTGAAATTGAAGCACCTGATGCAATTTTTAGTTTTTGGGTTTTGTGTGCTTGCATGTGCACGTGTGGATAAAGTTTTTATAAATCTTTGTTTGATATGAGCACAAATTGGAACACTAGGCATGTTGGATTACTCACTATAATTTTCTTACCTTTTTTATCAATAGCAATTGATTTAAGGTCCCAAGAAGTCTTTATTGACACTTCAATGCATACGCAATGATAACATGCTTGCCATACATATTCCATGCTTACTGCACTTCCTATCTTGCAAGTGATCTGCTCATCCTTAAACAGAATGAATTGCACCAGATCATGCTGCCATTTATGATTAACTGCTCCTTTCTAGGAAATTGTATCACAATCTAAGATTTTGTGGTGATCTTTAATATACATTTTATACATTGGTGCAGATGATTGCCAAACTCTTTCATAATTAACCATAAACACACACACACACACACACACACACACTCACTCATCTTGGTACTTAAGTTTATGAGCTGAATGCTACTTTTGCTTGGTGGGTCAACGAAATGAGTTTGTTTTATGGACCTTGTTTAATGCTATATGGAATGACCTTCTACAGTCACCTTTAAGCATTTTTTGTCCAATTCCATCTCTAGATTGAGACATTTACTTCCTGCCTATTATTTCAAGCAGTTGTATCCAGGCATCAAATAGTTGTATTGACTATTTTTACCAGGGTTAGAAACATGTTGTCCAGAAAGGGGATACAGTGATTGATGCCACTTGTGGCAATGGTTATGATACTTTAGTAATGGTCAATATGCTTGCTGATGAATTAGCCAGGGTTGTATTTATGCAATGGATATTCAGAATGATGCTTTACAGAATACTTCTTCTTTGCTAGAAGAGTTGCTCAATCCAAACGAGGTGCCCTTTCCTCACAGTTCCATTATTATTTTAACTATGTCTGCTAAGGAAAGCAGAAAACTACACAGTTGTTATTTTTGGGATGTCACCTACTAATTTTGGATATGAAGCTTCTAAAGTAATCCATTTTCACTTTTAACATATATGTATCCTTAGTTCTAAATTGAATTCCTTTTANGCGTGACCTCTTAACTTCAACTTGGCATACCTAACCTTTTTATTATCTGCCCAATTTGCTTGCTCAAAGAATTGCTCCATCCCATTTATCTAGTTGACAAAATCTCGTGGATAAGTATCATTACCATCAAAATAAGGTGCGTCAGATATTACCATAGCTCACCTTGTCAGTGGTTAACTTACTGCACTTGATAGTCACGGGCTTGGCTCCTCAATTGAGTGGGTTCAAAACTGAAAAGAAAAATCTCTGCAATGAGAGTCTTCTGACAGGTAGCACAATTATAGGACAGCAACTTTTTTTTTTTTGGGTATGTGATTTTTTTTTTTTTTTTTTCTGATTCTTTCCTGCGGTAATCCTTCAACGGATCGGTGTTTGCTCTGATACCAAATATGACGCAGGACAACCAGAACAAAAACTAAACAATAGAAAAATAAAGGGATATGACCTAGGAGTCAGCACCTAGGCCTTACTTGGAGTCAGCACCAAGCGGGAAAACCACTAAAAGTCAGCACCTAGGGTAGACCTGGAGTTAGCACCAAACCAAAGAAAGACCAAATGGCCATTTTTTTCATTCATCAAAATATCAACTATCTCCTCAAGGAGGACAATAAGTTGCTTATAAAGGATTGCTAAACCCTAGTTCTAATTGGCTAGGAAACCCTAATTGCCTTATTACAAAAATAACCTTACTTCTAAATTAAAATACTAAAAGCCTAATAACTAAAAGCCCAATAAACTAATAGGACCTAAAACATAAAAATACAATGGGCTTGCAAACATAAATAATACTAAATAATAATCTTCTTGTGTCTCCCTCATCATTATGTGTTGGTGGGCCTATTTGGTTTTTCCCATTGTCCTGTTACATATGCTATTTGGTAGCTGCATATCAAATTTTTCGAGGTTGGTTAGGCTTCAATTGGGCTTGGCTCTTTCCTTTCATGGATTAGTTGGTTTTGGTGGAAACAGAGGGTCCACAGAGTTGTAAAGACCAGTTGCATGTAGTGCATCTTGTCCTCAATCATTATCTGCTTGGACAGAATGCAATTTTGCAGCCATTAGAGGTTGTTGCTGAAGCTCAGAAGCATTTATGGATAATTCTGATCTTAGCCATACTGCCCTAGCAAAGTTGCAGTACAGAAAGAAATGTGATATAATTTCCTCCCCCTCATGGCAAAAAGGACTAAGGCTTGCCTGGCTTGGGATCTGTGGTCCTCTTTGACAGAGGATTGTTCTAATTGGGAAGGCATCATGGAAAATGTTCCACATAAAGGTTTGGATTTTCTAGGGAAATTTAACCTTCCAAATCTGTTTCCATTTCTCCTTGGAGACAATTTGGGCTGCATTGCCTTCATTATATCACTCAGTGGCAAAGGAATAAATTTTTTTCAGATATCCAATATAATTATATCAATAAATTTTTTAGTTCACAAAATAGCACACACATATATGAATTCTATGTCTAAAACATATCTTTAATATGATTTATTATATATATTATTTTCACGTATACAGAAACTAATTCACCAAGAAAATTTATATACTTCAAGACAAGTATTTCATTCATAATTAAGTCATCTGTTATTATCCTTTAAATTGTATTAATCATAATTAATATTATTTAAATACATTAAAGATTACACAGTACATACATACATACATTAAAAAAGTGGAAATTGAGTAATTGAGTAAAAAGTGGTTGTTTGTATGGAGAAGAACTAGGTAGCATGTTGGGAGGAGGGGTTGTTGTGTGTTGATTTGTGGGGATACCCCAATCCTTAACCATTGAATTTGAGATGTGGGCTACCCATCCATTGTCGGTGGGGGTGCCCTTTAACCCAAGGGCAAGGGATATGTTGAATATTGACTCCATGGTGGACAAATCAACATATTAACCACATCCACCTAGGCAATGGGGCATACATTCGACCACTTTAATGCCCCAACTTGGTTACAAGTTTACATTACTAAGCTCGGCACTAAGTCAAGTTATCGCAACACTTTTTAAATAAAATAATTTACTTGCATTTTATCGATGTGGGATATTGAGGATTGTGGTGTAATTTATTTCAGGTGTTATGGATTTACAACGCCTTTTCTTTTCCCTCTATTTTCTCTAACAGATTGTCGCTTAGATTTTTTTTTTTTTTTATCTCATTTTTTTGTAATTTCGTGAAGCCCAATGAGCTTAATGGACTTCACTACTTCTGAAAATCATATCCCACGAGATTCTCCTCTTTCTGGTTCCCCTATTACCTCTTTCACTTCCTATATATTTGCGTGCATGTTTGTTATGTTTAAGATTTTTTTTTTTTTTTTTTTTTGAGAATCGTTATGTATAAGATAATTTAATGGTAGTGAAGAAGAATTTCAAATAGGCAATGAAGTTTTTGGAGTCTAATTAAGTGGAATCATTAATTTTTGAAGTGTCCTATGTGATAAAAATTACTCTATTTTCATTTTCTTTGTCCTACCTAACAAAATAGAGTATCAGTAGTGGTTGGCCATTTGGGTTTTATGCTAAAAATTCAATTTTTGCTTCATGAAAACTAAACATAGAAAAATCTGGGTTTTTGTTGTAAATTTGATAACTCTTCGTAAAATGAAGCTTAATTGCTTTAAAGTTGAAGGTTAATTTCTTTACTCTTAATTTGGTATTTGACATTGCATCTCGTTTAGAGTAGTCATTGAGAGTGGAATTGTGGTTCTCCCAGCAATCCCCCATGATGATGGTGCCACAACTCAAATCCATGATGTTGACTCTGATATCGCTTGTCGGACCGTGAATTGTGCCACTTTGCCTGAAAACCAAACCAATTAGTGATGAGAAAGACACTCTTAAATCTTTTATGGCATTTAACATCGCACCTCCCATACCCATTTTTAGAGCAGTCATAGGGAGCCAAATTGTGGTGGCCTCTACTGTTTTGAATATTTGTAATGTGAATGCTGTGATGTAGGAATGGAGGATGTTCTGGCGAGCTATGTGTTTGGGAAGAAGAAGACAACAGAAGTTGCTCACTTGTAAGTACTTAAAGATTGGAATCCTTGAAATATTGATTTTATATAGTTGCATATTTGGTTTGCTATTTTGATTCTTTACAAAAATTTTAAACCTTGCTAATTCGGATTAAGATTTAGTTGTTTAGAAGGAAACAGAAAAATTCGCTTCACCATCTCTTTTGGCTGAGTGCAAAACTGCTAAATTGATAAAAAATATTATTAGCATTATAGTGGGAACTACAGAAGTAAACAAAGTGAAATATATAAGTGCACTCTAAATACAGTAGTGAATAAGTTCTTACAAAAATAGATTGCAAATTTGCAAAAGAATCTCTTTTCTGTATGAAATTGAAGCACCTGGGGAGTTTTAGGTGTGCGCTTACATGTGCATGTGTGGATAAATTTTTTATGAATCTTTGTTTGATATAAGCATAAGTTTGGAACATTGTTTGCCATACATATTCCATGCTTACTTTACTTCCTATCTTGCAAGTGATCTGCCCATCCTTAAAATGAGAATGAATTGCACCAGATCATGCTGCCGTTTATTATTAATTGCTCCTTCCTTGGTTCTAGGTGGTGAACTATAAAATGCCATTTTATACACTGGTGCAGATGATTGCAGAACTCTTTTGGGATTAACCATAAACACACACACACCCTTTTTGATACTTAAGTTTATGAGCTGTTTGCTACTTGTACTTGGTGGGTCAACGAAATGAGCTTGTTTTATGGACCTTGTACGATGCTTTATAGGAATGCGCTTCTACAGGTTCCTGATGAGCCATTTTCAAATTGGGTTGGAGCAATTAAATAACCCAATTGATATTCTGACTTCAAGCAATATTTTGTTTGTACCAATAACAGTATTAGATATTGTCCATTTTGTCCAGTGCCATCTCTAGATCGAGACAATTTCATTCATACCTTTTCATGTTATTTCTGACAATTGTAACCAGGCATCAAATATTTGCTATTGCCAATTTTTATCCAAAAAGGGGATGCAGCTATTGATGCCACTTGTGGCAATGTTTATGATACTTTAGCAATGGTTAAAATTGTAGCTGATGAATCAACCAGGGTTTGTGTTTTTGCTATGGATATTCAGACTGATGCTTTAGAGAATACTTCTTTGCTATAAGAGAAGCTCGATATAAACGAGTTTCCCTTATCTCACATTCCTTTTTTTTCTTTTCTTTTTTATTGTCTTCTAAGGGAAGCAGAAAAATGAATCCATTTTCAGTTTTAACATATATGGATCTTCAGTTATAATCTGAATTCTTTTTTTTTCTTTTTTCTTTTTGTTTTTTCTTTTTTGGATACCAGGTCTGGATGGTACAACCGTACAATTCAAAGGAAGTCTTTAGCTACTACAGCTATTTCGTCCGACCAAAAATAATGTATGGAGGAGTTTGATTCACGTCTTGCTCATGGTGATTCCCTGCCAAATGAGGCCAGGAACAAACTTGGACTATAAGCTTCATTCCTTGCTGGCTTAAAGTGCTAGATATTTTGCTTCCACCTCTGTTCTATTCCTTTAGCATTAGTGAGGATGATAATGCTTGTGAACTCTAGCTGTGTAGCTTTTATGACTGCACTTTGTATGGCTATCTGCTTGGCTATAAATGTGGACTGGGTTTAGTTGTGTCACAAGCTTCCAAAATACTTCTTTCCTCCCTGCTTATGGCTTCAAAGGCATTCCACTTCTTGTGCTCCGTTTGTGTCTGACTCCATCTGCCTTGATATGGAGTTGCCATGGCTGCATAGATATGTGTTGGTGCTCCTATTTGGTCCTTTAATTGGATTTTCCCTTTGTTTTGTTGCACATGCTGTTTGGTACCAGCACATATATATATCTATATATATGCACACATACACATGCTGTTTTAAACACTGTTATTTTTAGAAAATCTAATGAACGATGCCACCTTTCATTTAATGTGTCTATCATGCAAATCATCGGTTAGTAAATATACAATGGTAAGAAGCGTTATAAATGAGATCATTAAAAATATATATATAATTAATTAGCAACTATTACCATGGAGTAATAGTCTATGGTTTTACATATCTAAAATAAGTGGAATATATAAAGTTTACTTAAAGGTATGTGTAAAGATTCGCATTATATATAAAGGTTTTAAAACTAAGTTATATGTAAGGTTTCCCATCAGTAGATGAAATCCAAGACCCTAACGGCCTAACCATTACAAACTCTATTTCTCCTTCTCCACATTTAGATGAAAGTTGAAACTCGAAAGGCAAGACCCTGACTCACTGAGAAGCTCTCTTCCTCTATATAAGTTTCCCTTCAGACTACACACTCTTCAACTTTTTTGCAAACAGCAATTTGCATTCCAGATTCAGTGATTCCATTTGACCAAACTAACTTCCTACTCGCGAGTTGCGACTCACCAAAGTGAAGCAAACATGTGAAGCATGCAAAAAGATGAAGAGTCAAGCCAGCTGGAGCACTACAAGACAAAAAGTACAGTCTGGCCAAGTCTGGTAACTTGTGACTAGAACTCGCGACTCATCTTAGTCACGAGTGACTCGCCAAAGCACCTTGTTTTGCTAAAATTTGTCTTTTCACATTTCAATTCACACCCTACTATAAATACACTTATACCCACGAAATGTAGAAAGCTTGCAGAGAGAACTTTGAGACAGAAACCCTAAAGAAAACAAGATTGATTCATCCACAATCTTATACACTTGATTCTCCAAAATTCCTTTACTCTCCGAAATTCTCCAAAATTCCTATACTTTTGTCACATTCGTGGTTCCCTTATTTTTTTTACATTTGATAGTACCATCCTCACATTGTGTAGTACCAACATCACATTTGGCTATATTTTTGTTACATTCAGTGGTTCTTTTTTCTTTTTCTTTTTTTCTCTCACATTTGATGGTACCATCCTCACATTGTACAATTCAGTGGTACTTTAATTTTTACTCACATTTGATAGTTCTATCATCACATTGGGCATAAGGGCTGAGAAAATCTGACATGATTGGTGAACCTTAGATGACTAACCCTTTTACAAACAGGTCATGGTTGAGGCAAACGAGTTTGGCCCTTTTGATCTGTTTAGCTTCTAAATATTAATTAATTTTGATATTATTGCTTATTTTTGATTATTTTTATATGTTTATTATATATTTATGGTTGTAATTGTATATTAATTTTAGATATATGTGAACTGATAAAAATTGTAAAGCTTAGGTATAACCTATTAATCAAATAAATTATTAAACAAGTCATTTGTATTGATTTTTATATGACTTGTTAATTAAATAAGTTAAACTTGTTCGGTGGGTCGACCTGTTTATATAAATAGGTTATGTTCGTGTTGAGAAAATTCTGACAGTTTACTAAATAAGTTAGGTTCGAGTCAACCTATATAACCGAATACTCCTGACTTGACACGACACGAACCTGAACTGCGAACGCAAATTGCCACCTCTAATGGGCAGTACCAATATCACATATGACCGTATTTTTGCCACATTTGATGGCTCCCTTATCTTTTTTCTCACATTTGATAGTTTCATTGTCATATTAAGCAGTACAAATATCACATTTGACCGTACTTGTGTCAGTTTCTTAATTTTAGATTTCAAATAAGTTGATTATATTCTTAATTAAACTTTAAATTATTGTTTATGGGTTTTAAGTTGTGTTATATTCTTTAAAAAAAAAAAAGTCGTATTATGCATATACTGAGCATGATTGGATAATTTTTTTTCTAAATAGTAAAATTTTAATTCAACTATTCCTTATTTTTAATTTTGCTACTAGTAATATGATCATTTGTGGGGGTTAAAAGTACAAACTTATGTATTGGGTCTAGAGCCCTATTTGAAAATTACTGTGTGTCCGAAGAGAAGAAAGTGATTGAGAATGAGTCCATGTGGAAGAAATATACCTGGAAATGAATGAGGAGTATAGTCCGAAGAGATCACTAGTGGTCTGAAGAGGTCATTCTCCTCGGATACAAAGAGTCTTGGTCAAGCAGATACCTGGGAGGTTCAAGTAATCTTCCTAACGATTCCAATGATAAGGATAGGTTTCAAGCACATATGGAGATGATAGGAACGAAGAAATATCTAGAAGACAAGCTGCAACCACCATATTAAATGCATTGCAACTGATTTTCTAGCCGCATTAATGTGGAGAAGACCCCCTGAACAGTATAATCTCAACTACCACCACTCACAGAGAGCTAAAGAAGATACTTGACGGGACATGTACTCAAGTGGATGCTTAGATAAAGAACAAGTGGACGATGAAGATGATGGAAAAAGAAGCTATATAAAGAGAAAAGGCCTCTGATAATAGGGGAAGGGAATGAAGGAAAAGAGAAGAAGAGAACAACTTTACTGTAACTCTAAGAATTGTATTCACCTTTCATTTAATAATACACCTCTTCGGACTTCAATTTGTTTAGCTTTCAAGTGTATTTTTACGTTAGTTTATCTCTTATTACCATAGTTAACTGTTGTTTAATTCACAATCAGCCCAACTCTTTCACCCACTCTTTACAAATTTATTGTTCTGGGTTTATTGGTCTCATAATCCAAACCTTTTTGGGCTTGGTTACAAAAATTGACCCTACAATTGGCGTCGTATGTGGAAGAGTTTGAGCGAAAGTGGAAGCAGCAGAGGATAATGGCTGAACAAGAGCAACAACCAGCGGAATTTAGGACATCCCAACATATAGACCCTTTTCTTAATTTGAAGCAGAGATAAGATCGTGAAGGTAGTGTGCACACTACACATACTGATCGAAGCCAGCACATGTGGAAGTCACATGTCTCATGCAGAGAAGAACCAGAATTTGCAACTAGAAATTGAAAAGCTAAAAGGGAGTTGTGCCATGCAAAGAGGAAACAGATTTCTTCGTATTCTGATGAAGATTATGATGACGAACAGGACGTCACTTACCAGCAGAGATCTCGAACACCAGTCAGTGAATCCTTTTCCTATGAAGAAGAGCATACCCATCGTAAGAGGCTTTTTTTTTTTTTTTTTTGATTCCAGGTCTGGAAGGTACAAAACATAGGAAGTCTTTAGCTAATACGGCTATTGCAAAAGATTTGGTCCAACCAGAGACAATGTGTGGGAGACTTGATGCACATCTTGATCTTGTGGTAATTCCCTGCAAAAAGAGGCCAGGAACAGCTTGGACTATGAGCTTGATTCCTTGCTGGCTTAAGTGTTGGATGTCTGCAAACAGTGCCCTGCTATACCAATGGAATTCCTTGTTTTGCTTCCACCTCTGTTCTCTTCCTTCACTGGTGAGTGAGGATGATAATGCTTGTGAACCCCGAACTGTGTAGCTTTCATGACTGCGTTTTGTATGTCAATCTGCTTGGCTATAAATATGGACCAGGTTTTAGTGGTGTCATAGGCTTCCAAAATTCTTCTTCCCTTATGGCTTCAAAGGCAATTCCACTTCTTGTACTCCGTTTATCTTCTTTGATATGGAGTTGCCAGGCCTGCACCCTTATGTGTTGGTGGGCCTATTTGGTTTTTCCCATTGTCCTGTTACATATGCTATTTGGTAGCTGCATATCAAATTTTTCGAGGTTGGTTAGGCTTCAATTGGGCTTGGCTCTTTCCTTTCATGGATTATTTGGTTTTGGTGGAAACAGAGGGTCCACAGAGTTGTAAAGACCAGTTGCATGTAGTGCATCTTGTCCTCAATCATTATCTGCTTGGACAGAATGCAATTTTGCAGCCATTAGAGGTTTTTGCTGAAGCTCAGAAGCATTTATGGATAATTCTGATCTTAGCCATACTGCCCTAGCAAAGTTGCAGTACAGAAAGAAATGTGATATAATTTCCTCCCCCTCATGGCAAAAGGACTAAGGCTTGCCTGGCTTGGGATCTGTGGTCCTCTTTGACAGAGGATTGTTCTAATTGGGAAGGCATCATGGAAAATGTTCCACATAAAGGTTTGGATTTTCTAGGGAAATTTAACCTTCCAAATCTGTTTCCATTTCTCCTTGGAGACAATTTGGGCTGCATTGCCTTCATTATATCACTCAGTGGCAAAGGAATAAATTTTTTTTCAGATATCCAATATAATTATATCAATAAATTTTTTAGTTCACAAAATAGCACACACATATATGAATTCTATGTCTAAAACATATCTTTAATATGATTTATTATATATATTATTTTCACGTATACAGAAACTAATTCACCAAGAAAATTTATATACTTCAAGACAAGTATTTCATTCATAATTAAGTCATCTGTTATTATCCTTTAAATTGTATTAATCATAATTAATATTATTTAAATACATTAAAGATTACACAGTACATACATACATACATTAAAAAAGTGGAAATTGAGTAATTGAGTAAAAAGTGGTTGTTTGTATGGAGAAGAACTAGGTAGCATGCTGGGAGGAGGGGTTGTTGTGTGTTGATTTGTGGGGATACCCCAATCCTTAACCATTGAATTTGAGATGTGGGCTACCCATCCATTGTCGGTGGGGGTGCCCTTTAACCCAAGGGCAAGGGATATGTTGAATATTGACTCCATGGTGGACAAATCAACATATTAACCACATCCACCTAGGCAATGGGGCATACATTCGACCACTTTAATGCCCCAACTTGGTTACAAGTTTACATTACTAAGCTCGGCACTAAGTCAAGTTATCGCAACACTTTTTAAATAAAATAATTTACTTGCATTTTATCGATGTGGGATATTGAGGATTGTGGTGTAATTTATTTCAGGTGTTATGGATTTACAACGCCTTTTCTTTTCCCTTATTTTCTCTAACAGATTGTCGCTTAGATTTTTTTTTTTTTTTATCTCATTTTTTTGTAATTTCGTGAAGCCCAATGAGCTTAATGGACTTCACTACTTCTGAAAATCATATCCCACGAGATTCTCCTCTTTCTGGTTCCCCTATTACCTCTTTCACTTCCTATATATTTGCGTGCATGTTTGTTATGTTTAAGATTTTTTTTTTTTTTTTTTTTTTGAGAATCATTATGTATAAGATAATTTAATGGTAGTGAAGAAGAATTTCAAATAGGCAATGAAGTTTTTGGAGTCTAATTAAGTGGAATCATTAATTTTTGAAGTGTCCTATGTGATAAAAATTACTCTATTTTCATTTTCTTTGTCTTACCTAACAAAACAGAGTATCAGTAGTGGTTGGCCATTTGGGTTTTATGCTAAAAATTCAATTTTTGCTTCATGAAAACTAAACATAGAAAAATCTGGGTTTTTGTTGTAAATTTGATAACTCTTCCTAAAATGAAGCTTAATTGCTTTAAAGTTGAAGGTTAATTTCTTTACTCTTAATTTGGTATTTGACATTGCATCTCGTTTTAGAGTAGTCATTGGGAGTGGAATTGTGGTTCTCCCAGCAATCCCCCATGATGATGGTGCCACAACTCAAATCCATGATGTTGGCTCTGATATTGCTTGTCGGACCGTGAACTGTGCCACTTTGCCTGAAAACCAAACCAATTAGTGATGAGAAAGACACTCTTAGATCTTTTATGGCATTTAACATCGCACCTCCCAGACCCATTTTTAGAGCAGTCACAGGGAGCCAAATTGTGGTGGCCTCTACTATTTTGAATATTTGTAATGTGAATGCTGTGATGTAGGAATGGAGGATGTTCTAGCGAGCTATGTGTTTGGGAAGAAGAAGACAACAGAAGTTGCTCACTTGTAAGTACTTAAAGATTGGAATCCTTGAAATATTGATTTTATATAGTTGCATATTTGGTTTGCTATTTTGATTCTTTACAAAGATTTTAAACCTTGCTAATTCGGATTAAGATATAGCTGTTTAGAAGGAAACAGAAAAATTCGCTTCACCATCTCTTTTGGCTGGGTGCAAAACTGCTAAATTGATAAAAAATATTATTAGCATTATAGTGGGAACTACAGAAGTAAACAAAGTGAAATATATAAGTGCACTCTAAATACAGAAGTGAATAAGTTCTTACAAAAATAGATTGCAATTTTGCAAAAGAATCTCTTTTCTGTATGAAATTGAAGCACCTGGGGAGTTTTAGGTGTGCGCTTACATGTGCATGTGTGGATAAATTTTTTATGAATCTTTGTTTGATATAAGCATAAGTTGGAACATTAGGCAAGTTGGATCACTCCCTACAATTTTCTTATCTTTTTTATCAATCTAACAATTAACGTAAGCCACTTTTAAGGTACCAGCATATCTTTAATTGACACTTCAATGGCATACTCAATGATGAGATGTTTGCCATACATATTCCATGCTTACTTTACTTCCTATCTTGCAAGTGATCTGCCCATCCTTAAAATGAGAATGAATTGCACCAGATCATGCTGCCGTTTATTATTAATTGCTCCTTCCTTGGTTCTAGGTGGTGAACTATAAAATGCCATTTTATACACTGGTGCAGATGATTGCAGAACTCTTTTGGGATTAACCATAAACACACACGCACCCTTTTTGATACTTAAGTTTATGAGCTGTTTGCTACTTGTACTTGGTGGGTCAACGAAATGAGCTTGTTTTATGGACCTTGTACGATGCTTTATAGGAATGCGCTTCTACAGGTTCCTGATGAGCCATTTTCAAATTGGGTTGGAGCAATTAAATAACCCAATTGATATTCTGACTTCAAGCAATATTTTGTTTGTACCAATAACAGTATTAGATATTGTCCATTTTGTCCAGTGCCATCTCTAGATCGAGACAATTTCATTCATACCTTTTCATGTTATTTCTGACAATTGTAACCAGGCATCAAATATTTGCTATTGCCAATATTTATCCAAAAAGGGGATGCAGCTATTGATGCCACTTGTGGCAATGTTTATGATACTTTAGCAATGGTTAAAATTGTAGCTGATGAATCAACCAGGGTTTGTGTTTTTGCTATGGATATTCAGACTGATACTTTAGAGAATACTTCTTTGCTATAAGAGAAGCTCAATATAAACGAGTTTCCCTTATCTCACAGTTCCTTTTTTTTCTTTTCTTTTTCATTGTCTTCTAAGGGAAGCAGAAAAATGAATCCATTTTCAGTTTTAACATATATGGATCTTCAGTTATAATCTGAATTCTTTTTTTTTCTTTTTTCTTTTTTCTTTTTTTCTTTTTTGGATACCAGGTCTGGATGGTACAACCGTACAATTCAAAGGAAGTCTTTAGCTACTACAGCTATTTCGTCCGACCAAAAATAATGTATGGAGGAGTTTGATTCACGTCTTGCTCATGGTGATTCCCTGCCAAATGAGGCCAGGAACAAACTTGGACTATAAGCTTCATTCCTTGCTGGCTTAAAGTGCTAGATATTTTGCTTCCACCTCTGTTCTATTCCTTTAGCATTAGTGAGGATGATAATGCTTGTGAACTCTAGCTGTGTAGCTTTTATGACTGCACTTTGTATGGCTATCTGCTTGGCTATAAATGTGGACTGGGTTTAGTTGTGTCACAAGCTTCCAAAATACTTCTTTCCTCCCTGCTTATGGCTTCAAAGGCATTCCACTTCTTGTGCTCCGTTTGTGTCTGACTCCATCTGCCTTGATATGGAGTTGCCATGGCTGCATAGATATGTGTTGGTGCTCCTATTTGGTCCTTTAATTGGATTTTCCCTTTGTTTTGTTGCACATGCTGTTTGGTACCAGCACATATATATATCTATATATATGCACACATACACATGCTGTTTTAAACACTGTTATTTTTAGAAAATCTAATGAACGATGCCACCTTTCATTTAATGTGTCTATCATGCAAATCATCGGTTAGTAAATATACAATGGTAAGAAGCGTTATAAATGAGATCATTAAAAATATATATATAATTAATTAGCAACTATTACCATGGAGTAATAGTCTATGGTTTTACATATCTAAAATAAGTGGAATATATAAAGTTTACTTAAAGGTATGTGTAAAGATTCGCATTATATATAAAGGTTTTAAAACTAAGTTATATGTAAGGTTTCCCATCAGTAGATGAAATCCAAGACCCTAACGGCCTAACCACTTACAAACTCTATTTCTCCTTCTCCACATTTAGATGAAAGTTGAAACTCGAAAGGCAAGACCCTGACTCACTGAGAAGCTCTCTTCCTCTATATAAGTTTCCCTTCAGACTACACACTCTTCAACTTTTTTGCAAACAGCAATTTGCATTCCAGATTCAGTGATTCCATTTGACCAAACTAACGTTCCTACTCATTTTTCAAGTCTTAATTCAGTCCTTCTATGTAAATTAATGGAGATGCATAGTTAAAGAAGATATACAATCACTCTAAAAATTTTATAATATATATATATATATATACAGTCTAACCTCAACAGTTCCACCACTCTCTTTTCTCTTCCTCTTCCAAAACTTCTCTCTCTCTCTCTCTCTCTCTGGGTGGTATATTTGAATTCCTCAAACTGAAAATAATATTCAATATTACCAATAGGCTACACATTGGAAGGATTGTCTTCTAAGATAACGAATGTTTTTCTTGCTGTGTTACAGAAAATGTGAAGCGGCATGCAATATAGCATAGTCACCAATAGTCATATTGCTTTCAACTATGTTTATATTAAATTTTGAGTTGTCCATGATGCTATGGTACTAGGTATGAAGACCAATTTGTTAATATGACTTTTGATATGCTCCTACAGCTAATTAAGAAATTCACAACAAGTTGGACCAAATTGTTTATGATGCCTTCAAATTGCAAGTGGCTTTTTCTTTTTTCCTTTTCTAACACAAATGCATGAAAGTGGCAGGTCCATCATAAGCAAAAAGATGATCATAAGTTTAGATATTGACAAACAATTGAGATACTGCAATTTAATTTGTTACTTTTAAGACTATTAGTTTTAATTCATTAAAAGATTTTAAGTTTGATTTGTTACTTTTGAAATGATATTATTAACTTGTTAGAGCATCTTTATCAGCTGTGCCATATGTGCCAAATGCTAAATATTTGGCACATTTGGCACACCAAACATCATTTAACCCCATTTATCAGATGTGCCATATCCCATTTTTTTTGCAACATGCTACAGTAACATCATAAATTTGCCATGGTACGGAACGGTGTGGCAAATGAATTTATTCTTTTTTTATTCTTCTCTCTCTCATTCTTTCATCTTCTCCTTCAGCTCTCACCGCCTTTATCTCCACTCTCTCTTCACCGATTCCCTCACCGGTTCCCTTCACTGATTCCCACCGACCCAACAAATCTAAGAAACCCAGTGACCATCGACCACAATCAAAACCCACAAACCCAGCAAAACAATGAAATCAGCAAAAACCACAAATCTAGCAAAACAATGGCGTCACCAAAACCCACAAAAACCATCAACCCACAAACCCAGAACCAGCAACCACAGACCACATGCATCAAAAAATTCACAAACATTTCAAACCCACAAAATCTTCATCACATCTCCTCTGTGGCTTTCTGACAATCTCCCACCGACCACCCCATAACAGACCCAAACCAACAATCCAAACCAAAACCTACAAAACTCCAACACACCCACAAAACCTCTATCACCGATCCAAATCAAAACCGACCCACTACAAAACCCACAACCATGGGGCCACCACAAAGGTGAAATCAGTGAACCTACCACCACAATGCTACCGGACAGATGAAGAGAGAATTAGAGGTTATGGACTGAAAGGTCAGAGGAAAAGGGAGAAATTATAGATCAGAGAGAGGCGAGAGGTTCAGAGAAAGAGAGAAAGAGAGGCGAGAGGTTCAGAGAGAGAGAGAGACAGGCGAGAGAAGTGAAGAAAAAGAAAACATTTGATGGGTTTAGATTTGTTGTGTTTTATTTATTTATTTTTTGAGTGAGTAATTAATATATTATTTTAATGGGTAGTAAATATTATTTTAATGTATAGAATTGAAGTATAGAACATCTGATAAATGGTATGTTGTAAAATAATGTGGCAAAATAATAAAGTAAGGTTTTAGTGTGGCAAAATGACATAATTTTTGCCACATCTGATACGGATGCTCTTACACCTTTAAAATCATAGGGTTTAAAATATAATTTTTCAAAAAATTGATTAGTTTTTTAAGTGAAAATAGGAGAGGACATGAGGGGACCTCAGGGTAATTACAGTAACTCTTTCATGTATTACAAATAAAAATTTGATAGGCCTTAGGTTAGGCAGCACCTACACGGATACGAGCATAGATGCAATACAATGAGACAGTAATTTTTAAAGAATTATATTTTTTATATGTTGCTAAACATTTTTTTCATATAATGATAAATATATTAATTAATAATTATTATTACAAAATAAATTAATAATTATTATATATATCACTCTTAAAATATATACTAAAACAATAAATAAATTATGAAAGTGGAGGAAAGTGGATCACACATCCTTAAATAAATAAATAAAAATGTAAAGTTGGCGTTCACGCAAAGTTAAAAAGATTATATTTTTAAAAAATAAATAAATGCATTTGACCACATAACATATGCTACACGTTTTTGTCCAAAATAATTATGCTACACGTGAGCCAACTAGCCCCACCCTATATTCATTTCGCATCACAGATATGCTACACGTTTCCCATCTACCATTTCAATACATCACTTCACCATATTGCTTTCACTATTCTTGATGACGAAGGAGAATATGTATATCTGTTCTTTTACATTTTCATGAGCGCTGGATTTGGGTATATAAAACTTATTTATTTATTAAAATTTATTTAACTAATTACTTTTAACATAAATTCAATCTAATTCAATTATTATGAGTAAACTCTAATTCACCTAATTACCTAATTATTAAAATTACCAAAATACTCCTAAAGTGAAAAACTCAAATCTCCCGGCTTCACCCAACCTTATCTTTCTCTGGTTCAAAAAGTAAGGTTGAAAAATTTCATCAAATCTCAACAAAAAAAGAAAATAAAAAATTCATAGTAATCCTAAACTCGTCAAATCTCAAACTCTAATTTTCTCAGGAACCAAATACTTCCCAAGAAATAGAAGTGGAAGTGAAAGTAAACTCCTAGACTCAACCTCCCACCAAAAACTCTACCTTCCTCTCCTCATTCTACACCAACACCCTTCTCACAGTAATCCACACGTCGACGCATGTCGGAGATCTCGATGATCCGCTCCTCGTCCTCGGGGATCAGCTCGTGCACACTAATCCACGCGCCAATGTGCTGCCGAATAGACTTGATGATGCTCCCGGACTTCCCGATCACCCCTACGACCTTCATGTCGTGGCACAGAATTCGGTACGATGTCGTCACGGTCAGCGACAGGTCTGGCTGGGGCTTTGCGGCTCAACCCGACCTAGTTCTGTGGTGGTGGTTGTACCGGTTTTTTTGCTTTGTTTTGTCCCTTTGTTCTCTATTTGTTTCTTGGGAAAATGGGATTTTTTTTTCAAACTTGGAAACCCTAGAAAATGGAAGAAGAGAAGAGAGGCTGAAAGAGGGGTAGGGCTGAGTTTTTTATTTTTATTTTGGATGGGAAAGGCTGAGTTGAATTTGAGTTAATTGTTTTTAGGTTAAATAGATCTCAATAGGTTTTTAGTTAAAACCCAATAATGACTGGATCAAATTGAATTGATGCCCATTTAACCTAAATAATAATTGAGTGAGTTTGAGTTCAATTAGAGTAAGTAGATTTGGGTGGGCAAATAGGTTTTTGTTTATTTTGTCACTCCTAATTTTCAACCTCAATTTCCACATGGGCGAACAGTGTGTTTAGCAAAAATTATTATTTTTAATTTATTTTACAATTTAGTTTATTTTTGCTATTATTTATGCACTTTACATACTTTTTGATACTATTTATAAATCTTACTGTATTATTTTAGCTAAATTTTACTTTTATTTATTATACTTTTTACAAAAAAAATTCAACTTTAATAAAATAAGAAAATCTCAAATAGATATACATGTCTAGTTACAATGCCTTTTGTTTCTAAGTATTAGTTTGAATTATGTTGAAAATTTTAGTTTATTTTTTTTAATTATTTATATGTTTTATTATTCTTTTTAATACTATTCGCACATCTTATTGTACTATTTAACTTATTTTTCAACAATTTTTTTATACATTCATGAAAAAGTTTTTTTTGTTAACAGAATCTTTAAAAAAATCTATTTACACACATTTTCATACCGTCCCCACATGTCATGTCATATTGTCACTTTCAATCCTACCAACTCAACCCAACTCTCTCTCTCTCTCTCTCTCTCTCTCTCTTGTTTTCTATCTGCTTTAGTCTACTCTCATCTCAGTCCCACTGTTTTATTTTTGGCCAAGTCTCAAGTCTCACCTGAGTCTCTCTCTCTCTCTCTCTATTTTCTTTTTATTTTGCTTGTCCAACGATTTCATTGAAAAATCCTAGGTCTTTTTTCTTTTCTTTTTTCCTTCTTTTTCTTATTATCATCAACACCAGTAATGATTTTCTTTGGTTCTTTTCCTTCAAATAAAATTTAATAACAGTAAAACTTCAAGAGCCGTGGTGTAGAAAGAAAAGATTTTCAGGGTCCCACTACCGACTGCTCGGCCTACCACCACCAATATGCCACCGGAACCATAACTGGTAAACTTTTTAATAATTTATTTATTTTTTGTTAAGTTTTTGGAATGGTTTGTGTTTAAGTTGGTTCTATTTTTTTAGTCTCTGTGTTAGATTTGGATTTGTTATGGATATTTTGGGTTACGTTAGCAATATCTACTGCAACAAAAAGAAAAAGCTTAAACGGTGCTTAAAGCTATTCTTCTTATTAGGAAAAATGGGTCATGAGCCGCAACAATGACAAGGTATTCCGATGTATCTTTTCTCTCTCGCGTTGCTTGTTGATGTTTTTAAAATTTTGTTGCAACCACTCCGGTTCTAAACTTCTAATGGCATAAAACTTTGAAGAAGTGGGATCTGATTGCTCAATCGACAAAGATTCTAATAGTTGAATAAAATGTCTGAGGTTAAATTTTGCTTACACTAAAAACTAATTGATATTTTAATCAGATAAAGAATTATCATTAGAAGCAAACCTCATAAATTGAAACTTTCTAAAAAAAATTGAAAAAAAAAAGGACTGTAATTCCGTAAATATGTTTAATGTTTGACTACTCTGTTTTCTACCGTCCATTTATTTGGTAAATAGTATTGGTCTTGCTTTAAGAAATCAAAAAAAATCTTTTTACCAAAATGTGTGTTAAGTTTCAAATTTAAGTAGATGTTAAATTTTAGGTATGCCCCTTTCATTTAAAAAATAGATATAAATATTTTTAATTTATTTTTGTTTAATGTTGACTTTTTTGTCATATAAAAGACATTCATTTTAGGAGTATTTAAAGCATAAGTTTATAAATATACATAAATACATCTCTTTAGAAATTTTTTTTTTCTAAAAAATTAAAGTGATACGCATTTATATTTAAAATTAAAGATATAGAGAATTAATGATACTGAAATTTAATAATACATTTAGCTCGACTCCTCTAGAGAAAATACATTTAGCTCGTCTCCTCCGCCACTGACTAGATTAGTTGACCGAGATTGATTTTCCTTAATGTATCAAATAAGTTTTTAAACTTATGGTGACCACATTAAATGTTTTGACCATGTGAAATTTCCTAAACCTAAAGTAACAAATAAGATATTATACCTCACATGCTCATCAGTGTTAAAATTTAATTCAACAATGGACCACAAAGTACTGCACAAAATAGTAGTTCACAAAGCATGTTCATGTGCACATTCACTCTATAGAAGCAAATAGACCTTTGAAAATGTATGCAAGCAACTAATTCGTGTTATTCTCACAAAAATTTGAAAATATGTGCAGGTTTGGCCTCGTTGACAAAATTTTAGGCTTTGCCACTCCCTCTATATATGCATCCTAACTATACTTTCTAGTGCTTTGTTCACCTTATTTTCTAGTCTTGCTCATTGGTGTAATTGTTAAAGTTGCAATGGATATCCTTCCAAACCTGCTTCATGTTGTGGTCCTATCTATTTCGCTCTGCCTTGTCTTCCTCATATTTAGACAAAAGTCCACTCATTCCAAGTTACCACCTGGTAAAAAGGGTTGGCTGATCATTGGGGAAACATTGGAATTTGGTACGGCTGGACAAAGGGGAACCCCAGAGATGTTCATTAAGGAAAGAATGAGAAAATATTCTCAGGATCTCTTTCAAACCTCACTGTTTGGGGAGAACTTGGCTGTGTTGTGTGGTGCTTCAGGGAACAAGTTTTTGTTCTCCAACGAGAAAAAATATGTCACCGCTTGGTGGCCACGATGCATACAGAAAGTAGTGTTTGAATCTGAAGAAAGCTATAGCAACAATGATTCTACTAAATTACGTAGTCTCGTGGTTGAATTTCTAAAGCCAGAAGCTCTTCAACATTTCATACCTATCATGGACTCCATGGCAAAGGAACACTTGGAGACAGATTGGTGTCCTTACAAACAAGTAAAGATTTTGTCACTGTCATTGAAGTATACCTTCGCATTGGCTTGTAGATTGTTTATGAGTATCACAGATCCTAACCATGTGACAACATTTTCTGATCATTATAAAATAAATTAATAATTAATATATATATATCACTCTTAAAATATATACTAAAAAAATAAATAAATTATGAAAGTGGAGGAAAGTGGATCACACATCCTTAAATAAATAAATAAAAATGTAAAGTTGGCGTTCACGCAAAGTTAAAAAGATTATATTTTAAAAAAATAAATAAATGCATTTGACCACATAACATATGCTACACGTTTTTGTCCAAAATAATTATGCTACACGTGAGCCAACTAGCCCCACCCTATATTCATTTCGCATCACAGATATGCTAGTGCTACACGTTTCCCATTGACCACATCAATACATCACTTCACCATATTGCATTCACTATTCTTGATAACGAAGGAGAATATGTATATATGTTCTTTTACATTTTCATGAGCGCTAAATTTGGGTATATAAAACTTATTTATTCATTAAAGTTCATTTAACTAATTACTTTTAACATAAACTCAACTCAATTCAATTATTATGAGTAAACTCCAACTCGCCCAATTACCTAATTATTAAAATTACTAAAATACCCCTAAAGTGGAAAACTCAAATCTCCCGGCTTCACCCAACCTTATCCTTCTCTGGTTCAAAAAGTGAGGTTGAAAAATTTCATCAAATCTCAACAAAAAAAGAAAAGAAAAAATTCATAGTAATCCTAAACTCGTCAAATCTCAAACTCTAATTTTCTCAGGAACCAAACACTCCCCAAGAAATAGAAGTGGAAGTGAAAGTAGACTCCTAGACTCAACCTCCCACCAAAAACTCTACCTTCCTCTCCTCATTCTACACCAACACCCTTCTCACAATAATCCACGTGTCGGCGCATGTTGGAGATCTCGATGATCCGCTCCTCATCCTTGGGGATCAGCTCGTGCACACTGATCCACGCGCCAGTGTGCTGCCGAATCAACTTGATGATGCTCCCGGACTTCCCGATCACCCCTACGACCTTCATGTCGTGGCATAGAATCCGGTACGATGTCGTCACGGTCAGCGACGGGTCTGGCTAGGGCTTTGCGGCTCAATCCGACCTGCTTTTGTGGTGGTGGTGAGGCGGGCCTGGCGGAGCCAGAGCCGCTGCGTAGTGGTGGTTGTACCAGTTTTTTTGCTTTGCTTTGTCCCTTTGTTCTCTGTTTGTTTCTTGGGAAAATGAGATTTTTTTTTTTCAATCTTGGAAACCCTAGAAAATGGAAGAAGAGAAGAGAGGCTGAAAGAGGGGTAAGGCTGAGTTTTTTATTTTTATTTTGGATGGAAAGAGCTGGTTGAATTTGGGTTAATTGTTTTTAGGTTAAATGAGCCTAAATGGGTTTTAGTTAAAACCTAATAATTATTGAGTCTAATTGAGTTAATGTTCATTTAATCTAAATAATAATTGGGTGAGTTTGTGTTCAATTAGAGTGGGTGGGTTTGAGCAGATAAATGAGTTTGAGTTTATTTTGTCACTCTTAATTTTCAGCCTCAGTTTTCATGTGGACGGATAGTGTGTTTGGTAAAAATTATTATTTTTAACTTATTTTACAATTTAGTTTATTTTTACTATTATTTATGCACTTTACATACTTTTTGATACTATTCATAAATTTTATTGTATTATTTCAACTAATTTTTACTTTTATTTATTATACTTTTAACCAAAAAAAAATTCAATTTTAATAAAATAAGTAAATCTATAGGCATATCTAGTTACAATGCCTTTTGTTTCTAAGCATTTGTTTGAATTATGTTGGAAATTTTAGTTTATTTTTTTAATTATTTATATATTTTATTATACTTTTTAATATTATTTATTTTACCATTTTACTTATTTTTCAACATTTTTTTTTAGGCGAAAATGCACTTTTCGTCCCTACATTTTGGGTAAATTCTCATTTTGGTCCCAAAATTGATTTCTTTGCAAATTTCATCCCTAAAAAAAGAAAATCGTTTTTAAAATAGTCCCTGCCGTCAACCCACTCACGAAAACCTACTACGTGGTAGACGGAATGCCGTTTTTGCTGACGTGGCGCTGACGTGGCCATTAAAATATTATTAAAAAAGATTATTTGGCATTTTTTAAATGCCACGTCAGCTCTACTCTCAATTTTAATTTTAATATTATTAAAAATAAACACCAGATTTCTCCATTTTAATTTTATTTAAAAAAATGAAAAACAAACAAAATTTTTTTTTACTATTTCAAGCCGTAAATCTTGTTCTCATCTCTCACTCTCTCATCTCTCAAGAGCCAAACAGTATTGAAGACGATGGAGCTCAAGCTCAAGCTCAAGCTCCATCTTGTTCTCATCTCCCAACTCTCTTATCTCTCATCTCTCACTCTCTCATCTCTCATCTCTCATCTCTCAAGAGCCAAGATCAAGAGAACCCATAACCCTTTAAATTGAAGACCCACAAAACCCATCTCATGATCAAACCGTATCTGGTTTGATCATGGGATTTCTTGGAATTTTTGATGATGTTGGTGTTGATTTTGAGGATGGAGTTTGTGGGGGTTGAGTTTCATAGATTGATGCGGGTAAGGATCGTGATGGGGATGATGTTGATGTTGGTGATGATTTGGTGGGTTTGATTGAAGAATGTGAGCAGTGAGGGCTTGGAGAAATGGGTCTGGTGAAGAAGAGCGCCGCCTCTCGGTGAAGAAGAGCGCCGCCGCTCGGTGGTTTTGGTGAACTCGGATCGGTGGGTGTTGTGAACACGGATCGGTGGTTGGGTCCGCTGATTCGAATCAGTTTGGGTTGTGATCTGGCCTGATCTTAGCCATGCCCAAAACCCTTACCTCCACCCCTGCCGTTCACCAACGCCGCCACCCCAGGCAGTGGTTCTCAAACCCATATGATTGGGTTGACGAGGGAGATGGTGGGTTTCTATTCTTTTGTTCTTGGGATTGAATATTCTAGGTTGTTGTTGGGATTGAATATTCTGGGTTGTTGTTGGGATTGAATATTTGGGATTCATGATCAAGATGAATTTGGAATACGAATTTGATAATTTGAATGTGAAATTTATGAGTTTATGGGTTTGTTGGATTTATTTTTTGTTTTCCTAGCAGTGATGGAGATTGGATTTGTTTGCTGGGTTTGTTTCTTGGATTTGGGAAGAACAAGAAGAACAAACTGTTACGTTCTTACGAAAAATTAATGAAAAGTAAAAAAAAAATGATTAAATTAGATTTTAGGCTGTTTTTAAAAATTTTAATTTATTTTTTGTTTAAATTTTCTGACATGGCTTTTAAAAAAAATTAAAATGCTGATGTGGCATTCAAAAAATGCCAAATAATCTTTTTTAATAATATTTTAATGGCCACGTCAGCTCCACATCAGCAAAAACGGCATTCCGTCTGCCACGTAGTAGGTTTCCGTGAGTGGGTTGACAGCATGGACTATTTTAAAAACGATTTTCTTTTTTTAGGGATGAAATTTGCAAAGAAATCAATTTTAAGACCAAAATAAGAATTGACCCAAAATATAGGGACGAAAAGTACATTTTTACATTTTTTTTTATTTTTTTTATTTTTTTTTTTTTACATTCAAGAAAAAGGTTTTTTGTTAACAGAATCTAAAAAAAAATCTATTTACACAAATTTTCGTACCATTCCCACATGTCATGTCACATTATCACTTTCAACCCTAGCAACTCAACCCATCTCTGTCTCTCTCTCGTTTTCTATCTGCTTTAGTCTACTCTCATCTCCAGTCCCACCATTTTATTTTTGGCATAGTCTCAAGTCTCACCTGAGTCTCTCTCTCTCTCTTTTCTTTTTATTTTGCTTGTCCAGCGATTTCATTATTTGAATTTCATTGAAAAATCCAAGGTCTTTTTTTTTTTTTTCCTTCTTTTTCTTATTATCATCAACACCAGTAATGATTTTCTTTGGTTCTTTTCCTTAAAATAAAATTTAATAACAGTAAAACTTCAAGAACCGTGGTGCAGAAAGAAAAGATTTTCAGGGTCCCACTACCGACTGCTCGGCCTACCACCACCAATATGCCACCGGAACCATAACTGGTAAACTTTTTAATAATTTATTTATTTTTTGTTAAGTTTTTGGAATGGTTTGTGTTTAAGTTGGTTCTATTTTTTTGGTCTCTGTGTTAGATTCGGTTTTGTTATGGATATTTGGGTTACATTAGCAATATCTACTGCAACAAAAAGAAAAAGCTTAAACGGTGCTTAAAGCTATTCTTCTTATTAGGAAATATGGGTCATGAGCCGCAACAATGACAAGGCATTCCGATGTATCTTTTCTCTCTCGCGTTGCTTGTTGATGTTTTTAAAATTTTGTTGCAACCACTCCGGTTCTAAACTTCTAATGGCATAAAACTTTGAAGAAGTGGGATCTGATTGCTCAATCGACAAAGTTTCTAACAGTTGAATAAGATGTCTGAGGTTAAATTTTGCTTATACCAAAAACTAATTGATATCTTAATCTGAAAATAAAGAATTATCATTAGAAGCAAACCCATAAATTGAAACTTTTTAAAAAAATTTTGAAAAAAAAAAAGGACTGTAATTCTGTAAATATGTTTAATGTTTGACTACTCTGTTTTTTACCGTCCATTTATTTGGTAAATAGTATTGGTCTTGCTTTAAGAAATCAAAAAAATCATTTTACCAAAATGTGTGTTAAGTTTCAAATTTAAGTAGATGTTAAATTTTAGGTATGCCCCCTTCATTTAAAAAAAAATATATAAATATTTTTAATTTATTTTTGTTTAATGTTGACTTTTTTATCATATAAAAGACATTCATTTTAGGAGTATTTAAAGTTCAAGTTTATAAAAATACATAAATATATCTCTTTAGAATTTTTTTTTTCTAAAAATTAAAATGATGCGCATTTATATTTAAAAATTTAAAGATATCGAGAATTAATGATACTGAAATTTAATAATACATTTAGCTCGATTCCTCTAGAGAAAATACATTTAGCTCGTCTCCTCCGCCACTGACTAGATTAGTTGACCGAGTTTGATTTTCCTTAAATGTATCAAATAAGTTTTTAAACTTATGATGACCACATTAAATGTTTTGACCATGAAATTTCCTAAACCTAAAGTAACAAATAAGATATTATACCTCACATGCTCATCAATGTCAAAATTTAATTCAACAATGGACCACAAATTACTGCACAAAATACTAGTTCACAAAGCATGTTCATGTGCATATTCACTCTATAGAAGCAAATAGACATTCGAAAAATGTATGCAAGCAACTAATTCGTGTTATTCTCACAAAAATTTGAAAATATGTGCAGGTTTGGCCTCGTTGACAAAATTTTAGGCTTTGCCACTCCCTCTATATATGCATCCTAACTATACATTCTAGTGCTTTGTTCACCTTATTTTCTAGTCTTGCTCATTGGTGTAATTGTTAAAGTTGCAATGGATATCCTTCCAAACCTGCTTCACGTTGTGGTCCTATCTATTTCGCTCTGCCTTGTCTTCCTCATATTTAGACAAAAGTCCACTCATTCCAAGTTACCACCTGGTAAAAAGGGTTGGCCGATCATTGGGGAAACATTGGAATTTGGTACGGCTGGACAAAGGGGAACCCCAGAGATGTTCATTAAGGAAAGAATGAGAAAACACTCTCAGGATCTCTTTCAAACCTCACTGTTTGGGGAGAACTTGGCTGTGTTGTGTGGTGATTCAGGAAACAAGTTTTTGTTCTCCAACGAGAAAAAATATGTCACCGCTTGGTGGCCACGATGCATACAGAAAGTAGTGTTTGAATCTGAAGAAAGCTATAGCAACAATGATTCTACTAAATTACGTAGTCTCGTGGTTGAATTTCTAAAGCCAGAAGCTCTTCAACATTTCATACCTATCATGGACTCCATGGCAAAGGAACACTTGGAGACAGATTGGTGTCCTTACAAACAAGTAAAGATTTTGTCACTGTCATTGAAGTATACCTTTGCATTGGCTTGTAGATTGTTTATGAGTATCACAGATCCTAACCATGTGACAACATTTTCTGATCCCTTTAACCTTGTCAAAGCTGGTACTGTGTCTGTGCCTATAAATATTCCAGGTACAGCCTACAATCGTGCCTTAAAAGGAGGCAAAGTTATTCGCCAAGAGATTTTAGCACTCATTAAAGAGAGGAAGAAAGAGCTAGCAGAGAATAAAGGGACAATTGCTCATGACTTATTGACTCATACGCTCCTTGCATCAGACGAGAAGGGTAGAGCTTTGGACGAGATGGTGATTGCTGGAAACATTTTGGGCTTACTTATTGGTAGCCATGATACCACTAGTTCTGCTATCACATCCGTGTTGAAATATCTAGCAGAGTTCCCTCATGTTTACAATCTGGTCTTGCAAGGTACTTCTTCTAAACATGCTATCTACAATTGCTATGGCTAGCTATCTCTACCACTTAACCCTTAATTGCAGAAATATATATGAAGTAACACTGGTGTAGCTCTTTGTTAATTTTACTTTACTTTATTAGATTAATATTTTAATATTTTCACATTTAGATTAAACATTCTGGATCTTCTTAAAACATAAGTGCTAAATTTTGTACTAATTATATTTTATTTACTATTCGATTCATAACACATATTTTATGGATAATTATTAATCTTGATAATCTTGAAATTTTGCAAACGTGGAGGGTATATCAGAAAAATGATAGAGTTTACCTTCAAATTGGATTGGAGGTACTTCAAACCCACAACATGACAATTCAAACGATCATTTATTTGTATTTTGTCATATGACCAATTTTTTTTAGAGGAAGTCACATGACCAATTTAATACATCATATTCCTTGTTTAAATAATTTAATACTCATATGATTTAACATTTATGTGAATAGTCAAATGCTAGATTTCACAATTTACTTAAGTGGGGTTTATATAGGGAGAGATGGTTTGGGTTAGGTATACATGGGCTTACAATAGAATTGAGCTTCTTCGGCCTACACAAATAAACCTAATACCTCTAACAAGCAAAAAGTATGTGTTTCAATGTGTCTGTGTTTGTGTTTTAAGTTTGTGATTAAGGATTTTTTAATTCATAGTTTATCTCCAAACAAAAATCTTGACTTCATCATAGATGCCTTATAATTGCTGGGTGAGGTTAATCTTCTATAATGCCCCAATCTTTTAGTGGCCATACACTAGCTAATAATAAGAAATTCAAAAACTTTATTTAGTATGCTGCATGTAGCTCTTCGCACAAGTGACACATGGTGGAAAGATTAATCTAATGAAAAAGTGGGGTATATTGTTAAGCAGAGCAAATGGAGATTGCAAGATCCAAAGGTCCAAAGGATTTGTAGAATTGGGATGACATTAAAAAGATGAAGTACTCTTGGAATGTAGCATGTGAGTCAATGAGGCTATTATCGCCTGCTCAAGGAGCATTCAGAGAGGTTATACATGACTTTACCTACAAAGGTTTTACTATTCCTAAAGGGTGGAAGGTATGTTTCATTAACAATACATAACCAAATTATACTTAGTGTAATGAGATCTAAATCCATAATTTAATGGTAATGCTTAGAGTTCTGAATCCATATTTTTGCAGACATTTTGGACTGTACATTCGGCACACAAAAATCCTAAATACTTTCCAGATCCTGAGAAATTTGATCCATCAAGATTTGAAGGGAATGGCCCAGCACCTTATACTTTTGTACCATTTGGAGGAGGACCTCGAATGTGCGCCGGAAGGGAGTATGCTCGTTTACAAATACTAGTGTATATGCATAATGTGGTGACAAGATTCAAGTGGGAGAAAAAAATTCCAGATGAAAAGATTACTTACAAACTATCCTCCATTCCAGTTCATGGTCTTCCCGTTATCCTTAAACCTCATAAACTTTAGATTGAGTTAAAACCTCTAGTGATAACAATCTCTATATTTAAAGTTAGGAAATACTACAAAGGTTTAATAATTGACATGGTAATGAATGTCATTAGTATTACTTCAACAACATAATAAACACACTAGTTTAAATGCTCATGTAATAAAATTTGTAATATTCCTATTATCACTTTTTTGTATAAGCTTCCAAACAGTGTATCATAAATCACAAAAACTAATTCCGGCATTTAATTATGTGCAATGCTAGAAATGCTACAACTATACAAGTCTTACAAATTGATATGACATCAATTAAATAGAAGTTATAGTGACATTCATTTATTTTGCTCTTGAAGTTAATCAATCATATTGTAAGATGTGTAGTAAAATTCATAGTAATTCTTGCATTTTTTTTTTTATATTATTAATGTGGCTAATCACATTTATTATTACATCAATTTGTGAGTTTTTTTTATTTTTTGGTTATAGAGTTGACGGTACCTAAGAATTTTCTTTATATCTTCTCTAATTAGTTTACAAGGCCTATAGGAGACAAGGACCCAAGGAGCGTGGAAGCCTTTTTTTTTTTTTTTTTAATACTAAATTTTCTTTTTAATTGTTGGGTGCCAAATGCTTTATGTTTTTACCACGTATCCGTGCAAGATGAATCCCATTCCATGATAGGAATTTTTCCCTATAACCACCAAAACTTTCTTATCTACAGTTCGCCTCATGCCTTACGGAACAAAAAAGATCTTTTGTGATATTACAAATAAAGACAGTATTTAAGCTTGCCTCTTCTTTTCTTCTTTTCTTTTCTTTTTCTTGCTTGATAGTATTTAAGGTTATGTTTGGTAATAGTCTTTGTTTTTCTTTTTCAAAATTTTGTTTTTGGGAATATTAAAAAAAAAAACAATTTTCTTGTATTTTTTAAATTAAAAACATGTTTGGTTAGTTGAAATAAAAAAAATAAAAAAATAAATTGAAGAAAAAAATAGAAAATATTAAAATATGTTGTTATTAGGATTTGAACTCTAATTTTAACTCATTAAATGAGACAGATTTATTAAATTAAATGCGTGTTTTCATTGACTTTTGAAAACTAGAAGCTGAATACAGTCTTTTGTATGTTTTCAGTTTCCTTCACAAATTGAATTTTAAGAATAGTTTTTGTTTTTTGTCTATTTTAGGTATCCAAATAAGTTTTTCAATCTCAAAAATAGAAATCTTGTTGTAAGCATAGAATATAAATCCTGCTAATCTTTCTTTAGAAATAGGCAAAAAAAAAAAAAGTGAAAAGGAAAAGGTAGTGCTTCAAGGGCCACAACATTCTGCAAGAAAATCAAAATATTCCGCCAACAAATTCCTTAAAATCTGGGTGATTCATGGTTATGGTGATTTAACAACATAAGACTACATAAGTAATAAACTATATCCTTTTCATTTCTTTGGAAGTTTTACCTACCTTTGGTTTGAAATTTGAACATTCTATTGACAAATGAAAAGCACTCCAATAAAACTTCGGTCAACAGATTCAGAACCAAACAGTAATCATTCATATTGACTTCTAGAAGTACAATAGTATCTAGTCAAACTTATTAGATATCATCATACAAACAAAGAAGCAATGTCACCATCGTTCCTGAAAACATTGATATAAGAAATGCTAAGTACACTTCCAAAGAATAATCAAATATAAAGGTAACAGAAATACCTTGCAAAGAATATGTTTGGCTCTTTAAATTTTTTTCTTTTGATGTCATATCTCTATGCTCACTTGCTCAGTAGAATTTAGCAGTTTGTAATTTAAATCAAGAACCAAGTAAAACTTCTTATGGCGGAATAAATTTTTAATGTCTTCATTTCTCAATCTGTCAATTTTATTATTCTGAAGCCTCACTCTACTTATGCTACTATTATTCTTGAATAAGAATGGATTAATTTATAAGTTCAAAGTTAGTTTACATCTCTCCAGTTCCGATTTTAAAATTTATTTCTTATTAGGAGATCATTATTACTTTATGAATGACAAGTCACAGTTCATTGGAAGTGGTTGTTACCTTGACAATTGAAAATTTTAGAAGTATTGATATTGTCTTCCATTATATGTGCAGCTAAAATAGTAATCTCAAAGAAGATTACCTTGTGAATGTGCCCAAATGTCACACCAGATTCCGCTTGCAACCTTTGCCTACAAAGTATACATGTGTACATTCATCCTTCATTATGGATGCATCTGCAAAAAGATAACACGTTACATAGAATTCAATTCAGCCGCAATAATGCACATCCAAATAGTAAAATATTTTGTGGGTATTAGTTAACTCAACCAATAAAATATTTCGTTGTTAAATAAGAGATATATGGTTCAATCATAGCCTACACTAAAATCCAATTGATGTCTTGCCTTGATGATAAAGAACAATTATTATGAAATGTATGCAATATATTTGAAATACTACCCTATCTTAAAAATTAGTTTATGGAATTTTGAAATGTTTATAACCATAATCTTGTTTCCATTTACCCTTTGAAACTGTACAAATTAAAATTTTGAAACTTCAGATTTTTCGAATTGAAAAAAGTACAAACACCACTATGCCATAAAATTCTTCACAATCAAATTAAACTGTAGTTTGACATTCGAAACATTTGATTTCAAAACTTTTTATAGAAATCACTCATACCTCTAAAAGAATGTGAGCAATGTCTCTAATATTACACACAAAATATTGGTTTACAACAATTGAGTTTGTAAATTATTATTGAATCTTATGCGAGCTCAATGACACTAGTTTATTGTTTACCATTGAGAACTTTATCACCTTGACAACTATGAAATATATTGTCAGCAATGTGTTCACTGAAATAATCATGCCTGTGTTAGAACCTCGTTTCATCTTCATTGTGTATGTGACTGTAGACATGGCAAAACGGGCGGGTCGGGTCGGGTTCGGGTTGGGTCAATCGGGTTGCGGGTCAAAACGGGTCACTGGTCAAAACGGGTCATTTTTAAACGGGTCAAACGGGTTGCGGGTCAAACGGGTCGCGGGACGAGTCGAGTTGACCCGTATTTTTCAAACAAGTTTTTTTTTTTTTTTTTTTGGAAATAGATGCAATTTGTCAATTGTTTCTAAGTTCCTTAACTGTGATTAGATTTTCATTGGTGATACTATTACCACTTAATTTTTTTTTTTTTTTGGAGATAGTTTCAACCTGTTAGGAATGCTTGATGAATTGGTCGAGTATGAGTAGTTGACAATCACTTTCACATAGGATAAAATACTATTTTAGTCTCTAAACTTTACCAAAAGTTTGTTTTCCATACTTAGAAAGTTTTTTTTTTTTCATCCCTAGGCTTTGTCAATAGTTTTTTCAATAATTTAGGACAAAAATTTGAATAAAAAACATTTTTTAATACTTTGTTGATAATTTTGTTTAAAAAAAAGTTTTAAGGATAGAATTAAGACATTTTTAATAGTTTAGGGACAATAAATGAACTTCTTAAAGTTTACGGATAAAAAACAAGTTTTTTGTAAAGCTTAGGCCTTGTTTGGATGGTGAGTTGCAAATATCCCATCACTCATCACTCCAATATCATCACTCATCACCTTATAACCCATTTCTTATCATTTAAAAATTCCAAACTTATACCCCAGTTATGTTTGGCTCTTAAACCTAATTGAGTTTTTATTCTAAAAACTCAAAAAACTCACATTTTTGTAGGACCTACGGACTGAATATTGTGCAGTGCCCACAAAATGGCTACCCATCACTCCAATATCATCACTCATCACTTTATAACCCATTTTTTCTCATTTAAAAATTCCCAACTTATACCCTAGTTATGTTTGGCTCTTAAACCCAATTGAGTTTTCATTCCAAAAACTCAAAAAAACTCACATTTTTGTAGGACCTACGGACTGAACATTGTGCAGTGCCCACAGAAAGGCTACCCGTGGAACCCTTTAGCCCACATAACTCCTATTACTCTTATTTCCTTCAGCCCACAAGACCTAACTACACCGAACCCTTCAGTTCATCGCCTCCATCCTCAACCTTAAAACTGAAGCCATAAATTATTTCTACAGGGTCTTCCTCCATCCTCATCCTTGAAACCAAACCCAGAAAATCTTCGGTGCCTATGCTCCTCGATCAGATTGGTGGGCACTGGAAGCCCACTGCTCGGCCAGATCGGTGGCATTGGATCCATGAAGTGAAATCTAGTGTATATTGTTCTTGCTCTTAAGTTTTATGATTTTAAAAACAATTTCTTCATGTTTTTTTTTTGAAACAAAAACAAAAAAAATTTCTGCTAACGGATTTCCAAATTTCCAAATTTGTAGGATATTAAAAAAAAGAAAAAAAACACATTAAAATTTTGGACAACCAAGGAAAATAGAAAGTTCAAAGTAATCGATTAAGCTAATCTCGTGCAATCCATTTATTAAATTGGACAGACCATTATGATCCAAATTATTTCTTGATGCATGCATGAGGTGGTATCAATTAAGAAAACTAATTGGACAAACATATTTGGTTCGTATTTGCCATAAGAAACATATCATACAATTTACATTTGTTTAAATACTATCCAGCCAAACATTCACGTTCATAAGAAACTGAGAAGACAGAACAAAAATAAATGGGTTTGGGAGGGAGCAGATCGGTGGGTATGGAATAGAGAAGGTGTGCTTGGGAGCTGAAGAAAAAGAGAGGGAAGGAAAGAGTACAGGAGAAATGAGTTTGGTTTGAAAAATTGGTGCGGAGTAAAGGCTGTAGTGTAATGCGACAAGACTCTGACCGTGGGCCCCTTATGTAATACCCCAATTTTGATTTTATGATTATCACTATACCTTGTCAATTTTAATATAGAGTTGAGGTATTGTATGTGTGTGCATAGTAAGATGGGAGTAGACAATTTTGTGGTGCTACAAATAGGTGAGAAAATTAAAGTTTAGTGCATACAATTTAGTGAGGCAATTAAAATAAATAAAAAGAAAAGAGAAAGATGTTCTATGGGCTCTTGGAGACTAAAGAGATAAGCCTAAGTGGATTTAAACTCCAGCCCACTACCCACCAAGCCCACATTTCTAATGTGTTAAATATAAGTTGGAGGAAAAGATAATTAGGGTTTGGGTTAAGAAGGGTTTCATCACTAAGGAGGCTAGGGTTTCATCACTAAGGAGGCTAAAAGGTGTATTTTTCCTTGAAGTTAATTGAAGAGACAACCGATTGTTCAGGTATGATTTTTCATCTGTTAGAATCAAAGAATTAAAAGAGTTAGTGATGTGTGGATTTGTTTCAAAGAGATATCTTTTCCTAGAATTTGGTTTACACTTTTGCGTTAGTCTTTGAATCCAAGATTGAGCCACGGAATTTCAATGAATCCGTGATTTTGGCTTAAGTCTTCTTCAGTTTTGTACATATAAATTATATAAATAATGAGACAATGATGCTACCACCGTTCCAGTGGGATTATGCTATTAAAATCATTGAGGTTATATATTAAAGATTAGAATTGGCTTCCTATTAGATTTGTATATATTGAGGTTTTGTATATGTTGTTCTCTGTGGGTCCCTAGATTTGTTTATATCGGGTCTTCTATTAGATTTATATATATTACGTCCTATTAGATTTTCCACGTTTTCTTGATTATATTATTAGTTTAGGATTGACCCTAAAGAGAAGGTGGCGATCAGTAATAACATGAGGTCTTGTGGTTGGTTTAATTTGATATTTGATATATTGGTCAATTGTTTTAGAATAACTAATAGGTATATTCGGATTTGATGTTTCTACGTATGGGAACTAGTTCCGCCTATATTATGACTCTAGGAAAATAAATAGAAGGTTGTGGAGGATTATAGTGTTTTAGGAAGTAGTTTATGATCATGAAATTTCATGCTTATTGATTAAAGTAATTTTCTGTTTAGAGCTTACGGAAGACTAAAAGTGCTCGGCTGTGTTCGGATATATTAGCAAGAGAGGTAAGTAATTATGCATAATATGCACAGGTTTTGTCATTTAGGTTCTTAGATGTCAAAGGTTTTCAAAAGCCATATTTTTAAGCTTATGTTTTCTAAAGTTTATTGAAAGCATTATTTTTACATTATTGAAAGAGAAACTTCAACTTTTAGACAATGTTTTAAAGAGAAAGTTCGAATTTTAAATAACGTTTTTGAACGTCCAAATCTCATTTAAAAGATGATCTCTATACTAAACTATTTTTCAAAAAAATAATTGAATTTCAAAGTAAGTTTTCTAAAAAGGTTCTTGTCCTTTAAATTTGTTAAAACCAAGTGATTTCAAAGTCATGTTCCTATTCTCCAAATGGTATTTAAAAAGTTTCCTTTAGCAAATCAAATTTNTTCTCTATTCTTGTCCCCATGAGAGTCAAGCATCCTTTGATTTATGTTCAATTCGATATTGTGATATTCGCTATGCCTGTATTTTTGGAATAATTGTTAATATTAAGAAAATTATTCTATTTTGTATATATTTCGTTTTGTGATATGTGACTCAGAATGAATGTTTTTAGAATTGATCAGATGTATCAGGTATATGTGTAAATCCGCTCACAGGATTGTATGTGAGAATATGTGTTGATCCCTCACCAACAGGGGTTAGATGTTGGTATCCGCTCATAGGATTGTATGTGAGAATATGTGATGTGTATATGTGACACTGTGCTCTGATCAATTATATGTATGTGATTTCTAATGATTTTAAGATGTGATTACATATGTATTAAGTGATTCATTATATGTTTTGAAATAATTATTTTTGATATCATTAAATGAGTTTGTGAAAAATCAAAATACTCGTGCGTTGCTTGACTCTGTTCTTTGTG
The DNA here is from genome assembly GCF_002906115.3 of Quercus suber. Classification (NCBI taxonomy): domain Eukaryota; kingdom Viridiplantae; phylum Streptophyta; class Magnoliopsida; order Fagales; family Fagaceae; genus Quercus; species Quercus suber. Next base: position 436,408 of record NW_027069957.1, on the reverse strand, counting down.
TATTCTGTATAATTACTTACTAGATGTGGCTCACCTCATCAATTACTATTTTTCAGATTGAAGTATAGTGGGGAATATAGGACCTTCTGATCGCTTTGTAAGGTGCAAGGTTGAGCGTGGAAGTTGTAGGCGATTTTCTATATTACCTGAAGACTTATAGAATTTTAGTTATCCTTATTTTGTAATTCATGATTTATATTTTGGAGATTATTTCCAATTTGTGGAGTTTAGATTTTTGTAAGAGGTTATTTATTAAGAGCATTGTTTATTTGGAGTTTTGAATTATATTTAAACTAATTGTGTTCATTGGGTTATATAAGTTCAGTAGGTTAGTCATGTATCTAAATCCATGTTCCATGGATTTGGGTCGTGACACCTTATGTGAGAGAACTTATGAATTTGCCACCATAATTTTGTTTCAATAGCTCAAAAACACTATTTTTTTTTTCATTCTCACTGACTCATAACTTAATTTGGTGAGTTTTGGGTGATAAAAACAAAAAAAATAAAATCTCATCCAAACAAGTATAGCATGTGTGGGACCCATCGATTTTGAGTGATAAATGATGAGTTTAGAGTGATGAGTAATGAGTTTAGAGTGATGGGTTTAGCTTAAGGGCTTTTTGGTAAAAGAATTTATTTATAAATTTTTGTTTTACTATCCTTAAAATGGTAGGTCCCATACTTGAATTTATTATTTGGCTAATATTTTTTAAATATAGTTTTTAAAATATTGTATCCTATTTTTTTTTTTATTTAGAACAAGATTTTGAAAACGGTTTGGAGGTATTTTCAAGATATAAGAAATGTTTTTAATGACATAGTTGTAAATAAATTAAATATAATGAAGTCCATATATTTGTTTAAAATCTTTTATCTCTTAAATGGAAGAGTTTATCTTTATCTCACGCGCCTTCAAATTTGAAACTTATCATTTAAAAAAAAAAAAAAAAAACATAATGAGCTTTATTCCTTATCATTATCTACAAAAAAGAAAAAAGAAAAAGAGAAGAAATCTATAGATTCTATGCCTTATTTTTTTGTAATAATTTTTTTAAAAATCTCAAAAATAAAAAGTCTTTCAAATAATTATTTTTTGTTTTTAGTATTTTGAAAATTTTTCTTAAAAGTGAGAGTCAAACATATAAGATATAAAAATTATTATTTGAAAGGTAGTTTTAAGTACAATTGTGGGGGGTAAAAACCCAGAGCTACTCAATGGGCCTGGGGCACCATGTCAAGGAGTATTATATTTCCGAAGAGCAATAGTTGGTTGGAACGGCCCATTTGAAGGCAGGAAGCCCAGAAGTAGAGGGAGAGTACCGTCCGAAGAGGCCACTACTGGTCCGAAGATGTCTTACTCCTCGGTCACAAATAACCTTGATCAATCAAACGTGTGGAAGGTCCAAATGATCTTCCTAACAATCCCAATGATAATGATAAGTTCTGGGTAGGTCTGGAGATGATCAAAACTAAAAAATATCTAAAGGAAAAGCTGCTACCACCGCATTTAATGCACTGCAACAGCTTTTCTGGCCGCATTTATGTGGAGAAGACCCCTGAATAGTACAACCTCAGCTACCGCCACTTACAAAGAACTAAAGTAGACACATGACGTGATATGTACTTGAGTAGATACGCAGATGAAGAACAGGGGGACAGTGGAGATGATGGAAAAGTGTGCTATATAAAGAAGAAGGGTCCTTGATAATGGGGACTAGAAAAAAAAGGAAGAAAAGTTTTACTGTAGCTCTGAATGTTGTAATTACTGTTCACTTAATAAAACATCTCTTCGGACATTCATTTAGGGAGTTGTTCAAGCATTTTTTCATGTTATCATCACTGCAAGTAACCTAGCCAACCATTGTTTAATTCATAACCAGCCCAGTTTTTTCGCCCACTCTTTACAAATTTATTTTCCTGAGTTCGTTGGGCCTTTAACCCATATCTTTTGGGATTGGGCTACAAAAACTGACCCTACAACAATTTTTAAAAATTATTTTTTATATTGTTTTGAAAGCAAAAACAAAAACAAAAACAAAAACAAAAATTCTCCTACCAATTAAGCCCTTAGGGCTTGTTTAGTAAAAGATTTTTAATAATATTGTTTAATTTTTATAAAAATACATATAAAAAAATATATAAAAAAATATATTTTATTTAAACAACAATTTTCATTATTTAAACAATATTACCAAACTAAGCTTAGCACCCGAAATACTATAGTAATGTTTGTACTTCGTATTGAATTTGCAAATAAATAAATAAATAAAACGCGGTCAAAGTCGAAACGCGCCATATAAGCTTCAAATTATCGCTTTGTCAGTCTAAAGTAGTAGACTCTGTCACAGACACAGAGAGAGATATGTTATCGCTTAGACTTTGTTGTTCACATTCGCTTGTAATTTCGAAACCCTTTATTGGTTTCGTGGAGAAACTCTCGCTTTCTTCGCGAAGAAACGTTTCGCAGAGTAGCACCAGAAACCTCTGCTTCTGTGCGAAGCGGCCCATTGAGCCGAATGGACTCCCTTCTTCTCAAAATCATACTCCACATGATTCTCCTCTTTCTGGTACTTCATTTCCCTCTTTCACTTCCTTCTGTGTTTTATGACAGTGACTCTAATGGAGAAGAATTTTTCAAATATGACAAAAATGTTTTTTTTTTTTTATTTTTTTTTTTTCAAAATTTCAAGGACAAAACAGAATATTAATGGTGTTTGGCCATTTGGGTTTTGTGCTAAAATTCAATATTTGCTTCTATTTTGATGGATTTTTGCATGAAACTGTAGTTATAGAATCTGGGTTTTGTAGTAAGTTTGGTAATTTTTTGTAAAAAGATGAGTAATTGTTATAAAACTGTAGGCATATAGTAATTGTAATGTGAATGCTGTGATGTAGGAATGGAGGAAGTTCTTGGGAGCTATGTATTTGGGAAGAAGAAGGCAACAGAAGTTGCTCACTTGTAAGTATACCTATACACTGGATTCCTTGAAATATTGGTTTTTATTTAGTTGTATATTTGGTTTTCTGTTTTGATTCTTTACTCAAAAAAATAATTAAATAAATAAAAACCCTTATTAGTTTGGATAAATTTGTACTTGATTTGAAACTTATATGACATTTTTTTTTTTTTTTGAAAAATTGAAATGGGTTCTTTACTGCTACAGTGTAATGACTTTGGTCACAACAATCTATGGTTAAAAGACTTTCTTTTGTGATGCTTAGTCTGCCATTGTTCTGTTGGATATAAATAGTGGTGACATTCTTAATGGATGAGCTTATGTTAATATATTATCACTTGATGGGGTATTATATGTCATGGTAAGAGAATTACATTGACCAATGTGGTAAAGTTATATTTTTGATGTTCAAAATACCAAACCCTTATTGACTAAGTGCAAAATTGCAAATTGATTAATTATTAGCGTTATAGTGGAAACCCTATAGAAGACAACGAACTGAAATAAATATATAAGTGCACTATAAATACCGCAGAAAATAAAATTTTTACAATGATAAATACCAACCTTCTGTAAGAATCTCTTTTCTGTACCAAATTGAATGCAAAGCACCTGATGTGAGTTTTAGCTTTTGGGGTTGTGTGTGAAGTTTTTAAGGAATTTTTGTTTCATGTAAGCATAAATAGGAACATTAGGTTTGTTGGCTTACTCTCTACAAGTTTCTTATCTTTCTGTTAACCAACAATTCGTGGAAGCCATTTTTTAAGGTCCCAATATATCTTTTGTTGAATAATTAATGCAATACTCAATGATGAGATGCTTGCCATGCATATTCCCTGCTGACTTCACTTCCTATCTTGCAAGTGATTTGCTCATCCTTTACAAGGAGATTAAGTTGCACCTGGTCATGCTGTCATTTATGACTAACTGCTCCTTTCTAGGAAATAATACCACATTCTAGATTTAGTGGTGAACTTTAAAATGTCTTTTTGCACACTGGCACAGAAGATTGCAGAGCTCTTTTGCAATTAAAATGTCTTTATACTTAAGTTATGGGCTGAATGCTGCTTGTGCTTTGGTGGGTCCATGAAATGAGCTTGTTTTATGGACTTTGTTTGACTCTGTTTACAATGAGCTTCTACAGGCTCCTGATGAGCCATTTTCAAGTTGGGCTCGGCTTGAGCTATTAAAAAACCCCATTGATATTTAGTCTCTGGGCAATATTTGTTTGTGACTGATAACTGAATTGAATATTGTCCAATTTGTTCTGTGCCATTTCTAGATTGGGGCATTTACATTTGTATTTTGCATATTATTTCAGGCAACTGTGACGAGGCATCAAATATTTTCTATTGCATATGTTTACCAGGGTTTGGAAACATGTTGTCCAGAAAGGGGATACGGTCATTGATGCCACTTGTGGCAATGGCTATGATACTTTGGCAATGGTCAAAATGGTTGCTGATGAATCAGCCAGGGGATGTGTTTATGCAATGGATATTCAGAATGATGCTTTAGAAAATGCTTCTACTTTGCTAGAAGAGTCACTTAATCCAAATGAGGTGCCATTATCTCACAACATTTTTTACTCTTTGGAAGTAATCCATTTTCAGTTAGCATGTATGGAACTTCAGTTCTAAATTACATTACTACCACTGTCTAATGTTAATCCATAGACCATAGTGCATGAGTGCCAGAGCTGGAATTTTTCTGATTCCATAGCACATAAGCATCTTTTAGTGTGCTAAGTATGTATGTATGCTGGTGAATAATTGCAGAAGTCAATTTCTTTACCTGTACCTGAAGGGGATGATAATGTAATAATGCTCTGAGGGCCACTAAACTTACTTTCAGTGTTTTTAGAAATTTCAATTTTCTTGTTGATGAGGCATTCAGTATATTTAGTAATGAAGGAGATTACCAAGATCTGTTCTTTTATGTGTTCAACCTTAGTTCACATGTTGGAAGACTGCATGTTTTGTTATTTGTTACAAGGCGTGATGTAGTATGCTGACTAGATATATTATTCTACTAAATATCGATTGGATATATTAAAATTCTTTATTTGTATAATTTCATTTTTCAATAGCCATTTGGTGGGAAGTAAATTCTCTAATAAAAGGATAAAATTGCCTGTCTTGGGAGCTCTAAGAATTTTTTAACAGCCTCCTGACTCCTGCAACTGTTCTACTTGAGTTTTATCAGAGATGTGGAACTTAGCAACCACTCCCCCACCAACCCTCACCCCCCCCCTTTGACTCCTGTCTGGCTCCGTTATATTTGATGTGGACTTTGTGGTGGAAACTAAATTGTCATACATTTGAGGATATAAAAAATTTCATGGATAAAATCGATAGAGCTATTTGCTAGATCATTGTTTGATTGGTCTCATGTGTGGGGCTTTACTCATAGTAACTCCATTCTTGAGTTTTTAGAATAATTGTCTTTCTGTGCGTGACCTTTCTAGTCCTTTAGACTTCTTTGTGTTCACTTTCATGTACATGAAGTAGTCTTGTTTAATAAAATACTTACTTATAAAAAAAAGAGATAGTGTCACAACAGTACCGGTTGGCCTTGATCTCCCTTTTATTTTTAATTGTGGAGTTCACTGGAGAACAAGAATAGAATTTGGCCTTTGTGTGTCACCTTTTTATTTTCACTTGTCATCTCTCTCAATATCAGATCAGGTAAGAGTTGTGAAATGTGAACTCTTTCTAGTTGAGCAGGAAATTGAAGATAAGGTTTTAGATATCCAAAAAGAGAGAGGAAAAAAAGTGGAATTGCTAATATAGATGCAAACAAATTTATATCGTTCCTATTTCATTAGATGACCCTGAGCGACTACTTAGATATCTAATCTAGAAATTAGAATTGTTTATTTGAGATTTGTTTTTATTTTTTTTATGCATCTCATGTGTCAAATATGTAATTATGAGCAACAAAGCTTGCATACATATTGTTGATTAAACTGTTTAATCGTTGCTAAATGTATCATAATTACAACATTTATAACATATGATATAGTTTACTGGTCTTTAGTAATTGGAGACATGTTGTATATTCTTAGGACTTATCAAAAAGTAATTGCATTTGTAATTTTATAAGTTGTAGTGCAATTGCTTATGGGTTGCAAATATGTGCAGAAAGAGCTTGTTAAACTCTTGCCCATGTGCCACAGTAAAATGGACGAAGTTGTTCCAGAGGCCTCTGTGAGGTACTTACTATGACTCAAGTTTCTTACAATCTTTATTTAAATGTTCTGTGTTTATATGCAATGAAATGATGTAAATTATTAAGTTTTTCAATTGATTAAATACAAATTTACTTTCTGTTTGATTTTACCTTTTCCGACTGAAACTTTGTTACAATCTTTACTTTCATAAGGACCTCAAAAGAATACTCAATTATTTGAAAATATGAGATACTCCAACTTTAGTAGACATGATTATTGAAACAATATGAGGGAGAATTTACTTATGGTTTCAAACTCCAAGCCATCTCACTTGCATCATTAGGCTTTAGAGGTGGCTTCTCAATTGCATCATATATATATATATATATATATGAGTTGGGTTCAAGTTACATCTAGTATAACTCTAAGCAGTGTTACACTAATCAATGTTTTTTAATTGAATATGAATTTTGACAAATTGACTGTTGAATTACATTATTTTTGTATATTCTTTATGCTCGTAAAATTTCAAGGTGATCAAAGATCAATAGTCATGTCATCTATCAATTGTATAAATTCAAGTTTTTGTAGTTTAAAATAATGCATAAAATATGAGTTTATGGATCAAATGGTAAATAATATCTGATTGATATGAAAATTGGCATGCATGTTTAGAACATATAGAACATGTAATCCAACGGTAAAATTTTCAAAATATAAATTCATTAACAAGTTATTGGGTGGTGTAACATTACTTAGAGTTACACTAAGTGTAACTTGAACCCAACTCTCTCTCTCTCTCTCTCTCTATATATATACACACACACACACACACACACACACACCATGTGTTTATAGTCCATAGCACTTTCACTTTGTTTTAAGGGCAGTGTTCCAAAATGGGTATTTTTATATTAGTGAGTAAACATGCTAGTTCCCTTTTTCCCCCTCTCCTTTTCCCCGGCACATCTTCTTGGCTTTCCTTTTTTATTCTTTTCTGATCCAACTCATAGTGGAGGTCTGTAAGATACTTTTATGCTTCAGTAAATGAACTTTCCACATCCAAGCTCTTAAGACAGTGCTTAGAACCAAGATTTGTAGGGAACACATAAAAATGCTATACCATGGTATAAATATTGGTACAACTAGCACGAGTAGCTGCCACAAATAGCGTCCCTGATATGTGTATATATATATATATATAGGTACAGCATGTTCACTTGGTCATTTAATTCCGTGTTTGCAGTGGAAATATTTACATCAGCTGGGAAATATTAAATAAATAAGTAGTGTCTGCATTTATGATCATATAGTTAAAAAATTATCTAGAAAGAAGACATCCAATCATCTATAGCAATTAACTGTGGTATCTATTTCCTATCAAAAAAAGAAAAAGAAAAAGAACTGTGGTATCTATTCTACAAGCAAGGAGACGATAAAATTGGTTCCATTTTTGTATTTATGCTATTATATTTAATTTTAGTTATTATAATTATTTTGTAACCCTTTATGGATTCATATAACATCAGGCAATATTGTAATTTGTAAATCATATTGCTGTATTTTATCAAGAACCACAACACATGCATTCTGACCAGGAAAAAATTGATGACCTGGGTGCTTTTAGGCTTGTTGCATTCAATTTAGGTTACCTTCCTGGTGGTGACAAAACAATAATTACAAAGCCAGAAACAACACTACTTGCACTGGAAGCTGCAAAGGGAATCCTAATGCCAGGAGGGCTTATCAGCTTGGTGGTTTATGTGGGGCATCCTGGCGGCTGGTGATACTTCTTCTCTTGTTGATTCTTATGATTATTAAATTTCTTTTGCTCACTATCCTAGTTTTCAATGAATGATCTGTGCTTTATCTGGCTCACCTATCATAATCTGATTGACCGAAGCTTGCAACATGCTAATGTGGTCAGTCAAGGCCAAATTTTAAAGCTCATGCGTAATTTTGCTTCCAATTAGCAGAATGAACAATTCAAAGTTACTTTGTTAAGACATAAACAGTCATCTGAGTAACAAACCATACTTGAAAGGTTTGATTTGTCGTTTACATGGACAATTTGATTTGATCAAATATTAGATATTATTTTAGGGTGATATAATTGAATTTGCACAGGCTGTATGTTCAGATAATTTCCTTTATGGTTGATTTTTTTTTTTTTTTTGCCTTCTTTTTATTAGCCAAATTAAGTATTAAGTTTAAGCACGAATTCCAAAGAAACAAATTTCTGGCACTCCATCTGCAACCTTCCAAGTTCCAACTTAGCGGCTTGCCTTTCTATTTAAGGTCCCTTAGATCAGTATGATTTTGGTGAAAGTTTCATTGTTATAAACTTTATTCAATATATAGGTAAAATGAGTGAGGTTACATGAAGATTGATTCAGTATTATCCTATCATAGATTCTCTCCACATGAGCCATATAAATGTATAATGATTAATATTTGATGTTGTTTATTATTTAGGCAATTTTTCCTTCTTTTTCCCCTCCAATAAGGGACTTTGGTGCTTATGAACTTCTTAGGATTTTAATGGTTGAATCTGCATTAATAGATATATATTGGGTTTTGCTATCCAGGGCAGAATCTGAGACTGTACACACTTTTGCTTCTAAATTGCCAATTAACAATTGGGTCTGCTGCAAGTTCCAGATGTTAAACCGACCATGGGCTCCCATTCTTGTTCTCTTATTCAAAAGATGAGTAATTTTGTTTTCCCAGTTGTAAAAATTTTTGTACTCTAACCATTTCCTACAGACTCTCATTCTTGTTTATGTAGATATTGTACAATCATTTAAGTCACAATGCTTCTCTCATCCCTGATATTTTCTTCGGTTTATAGTAACTTCATATCAACTTGAAATGTTGGTCAACATGTAAATCTTTCTTAGTCAATGGATTTTATGTGCACTTGGGTCCTGGGATGCATTTAAAAATTAAGGGATTTGAAAAACAATTTCTAGTTAAATAGTTGGATATGTCAAAAGTTTTATAATTCAACTGGTTGGCATATTCTAAAAGAGACATCGAAGTTCAAATTTCTCTCCCAATTATCGAATTATCCAAACACAAGGAGTTAAATAGTTAGATATAAATTTAATAACACATAATAATTTGAGTGTTGACGATTTTTTTCAAACAAAGATTTGTAACAATATTGATTTGAAATAATATATTACATCTAATCATTTCAAATCCATTTATTTACAATTGTCAAATTTATTCATAAAATTTATTCAACAAGAAAGAGTTATCATTTCATATTCTATTCAAGTCATTTAAATAGAATATAATATTTTCTTTTCTCTAAATCAATCCAAAGGTTTGGCTTGTGTCCAATGCATTAAATGTGATATGTTATCAACATGCATCGGTCTTGTATCTTGTCTAATGCATTGGACGGAAGTCTTGCCCTCTATTTGAATAAATTATTAAGGTGAAAATCTTCATCTTCTAAGAGGAAATGAAAATTATCACAATGCAAATAATACCGACTCCTAATCGGCCAGTCCTTGGTTAAGTAGCAAACTCTTATTAATCATTGAAAACATCCTTATGAAGGCTAATCAACTCCAGGAAAATTACCAACAGTGTACCAAAATTTTCTTATGTTTTGTTTCGCATTATGCATGCAACGTTTTTGATGTTATGAAATTTATTGCGTAGGATATGAGATGAAAATGAAATACTTTATATCTTTATATGGTACGTTTGTAAGGCTAGCAAAATTATTTCATTAATAACTTATTTATAGAGATTGGTTGTGAATAATAAAAATAAAATAATGACTCTAATACTACATGACAATAGCTTCAAATAGATATTGTTACCCATTTCTTTTCTCTACAAATATTTGAATCTTTGACATCTGGAGAGATACTATTTGATAAAAAAGTTGGTGTGAATATGCAATACATCTATTTAATTTTGGTATAAAAAAATATAAAACAATAATAATAAAGAATCAGTGGTTGGGTTGGGCTTTCCTAGATATAAAAGGAGTCCATAATTGACACTGAACAACAGACGAAAAGTGGAAAATAAAAAATCCGATCGCGATGGGACTCGAACCCACAATCTCCCGCTCCGGAGGCGAGCGCCTTATCCATTAGGCCACGCGATCCTATGGTCAGGAACTGCAACGTTAATTATATATTCGAAACCATATAGCGTATGTAAATATATATATATATATATATATATTTATTTTCTTGGATTAAACAAGTGAGAAAACTTAAGGGTAGATTTGGTTAGGTGGATTTTACAGTTTAGAGGTGGAGAGAATAATATTTTGGGGTGTTTGGTTGGGTTGATTTTAAATATGTGTATTTTTTTTTTTTTTTTTGGCTGGTGTATTTAAGTCTTTAATGCATAGTTATAAAAACCGTAATATTTTGGGGTGTTTGGTTGGGTTGATTTTAAATATGTGTATTTTTTTTTTTTTTTTTTGCTGGTGTATTTAAGTCTTTAATGCATAGTTATAAACACCGTATCAGACCACTAGTTAAACCTTGAACCAAAGCATTCTTTGGAATGGTTTCGGTGTAAAATACTGAATATACAATGACCCATTATCAAATTTGGTAAACCGACGGATTGCACGAGTTAATCTTTTTCACCCATGGATAAACCAAAAGAAATACAGTGTGTATTTACTAAACTACTAAATATTAAAAAGATAATCTGATAAAGACATAAAGTGGTAAACATTAAAGACTAAAATACTAAAGAGATAAACTAAAATTCAATAACTGCCAAGAGATGAGAGTTGAGATTAAAGATAATAAGAGATAGTGATGAGAGTTTGAGACCAAAAGAGATAAAAAGATATTGGTAAAATTATATATGCAATTCTTTAGCTAGTCAACCTCTGATACAGTTTTTATTATGCTTTAATATATTGTGGTTTTATTATGGATTGCCAAAGGGGGATATTGTAAAATCTATATTTTTAGGTTGACAATCATATTTTAAGGAAAATTGGTGGGGTTCAGTGTTTTCTCCTTGAATCTACTAGAATCTTATCCTCCAACTTTTCCATTCCCAACTAAACAAAGCCTAAATTTGTCATGTTGGGATGGTATTTGGAAAACTTGAACATAATTTTTGGTTTATCTATACTACTATTTAAGGAGTTTTCCTTATTTGGAATCTTTATTTTTTTGGTTCAAAAATGCCCTTACACTCCTATGTTTAAGTGGAGACAAAACTAAAGAACAATTCAGTAAAAATACAATTTTAACTCCCACTAAAATATTGCCTAAAAAATAGAGCCACTCTCTTGTTAATTTTCAAATTTTTTTATCCACTTATCAATTCTAAATACGTAATATTAATGAAAAAACGTGTAAACCTTAAATTGGAATAAATGAAAAATTAGGACATAATAAATAAATAAATAAAATGTCTCATCGTTTGTGCAAAGTGCATGTGATAAGGCTAGTTAGTATAATAGGTCTTATATAATAGCCAAATTAGTAGAGATGTAGTCAATTGAACTTTCCATTATAAATTATAGATGTAAGCTGTTAAAACCCAATCAGAATAAGGTTTTATATATTTTTTTTCCCTCTCTCATTTTAATTTACTTCTTAATATTTTCATACATTACAGCTAGGGTCTTGGAATTCATTTTTGTAGTGTCCTATATCTTACTAGAAGCTTCTTTGAACAATATTTTCTGTCACAAGTCACATGTTCAATCTACCAGTCTCTTAAATAGGTTAGAAGCCTTATATATATATAATCAAAATGCTCATTTACAAGACTTTTTTTTTTTTTTAAACACATACACAACATATTACACCCTGGTCATATTTGACATTGAGGAGCCAAACAAAATTCTCAACTAGTAGATCTGTCACAGAGGTATATTAGTGATCTAAGATGGTTAAATCTAGAGAAAGAGCCTCCCTTTCATCACATCACAATATATATTTTATACATGTAAAATAGTATACAAGAGTCGCAATATCAAGCCTCAAACATAATACCAAATATTCTTATCTCATCTTAGAGAAATATACTAAACGAAGCAAAATAATAATAATAATAGTGGTGATAATAAAGTGCATAGTATTTTCACTTTAACTTCATCGAGAATAGTTAGTTCAAGAGGAGCTATTCTTGGTCTTGTATCGGTAGAGAACACGTTTTTTCTTGAGTGACGAATTCTCAACAATGATCACAACTTTTCCTGGTTCGTTGTTCTTAAAAGAGTTGCGAATCGAACCCTCTTGTACACCCAGCTTCCTGTCTCTTTGAATGATAAGGCCATATGATCCCTCATCGCTTGGTAAAAATTCCTCCCTGTAATTCACTTCCCAGCCCAAGATAATCACGTCCCAGATTAAAGTAGTTCCAGCCTGTTAATACCACCAAACAATAACCTTTTTCAAAGTTGGACAATTACTTGCTAAGTCATAGAATTGATCTTATGAAAAAAATAACAAAGTTGTTTCTAATGCTTTGTCTAACTTGAGCAAAAGTATGTTGTAGAGTCGAGAATCTGGGTGCATCTAATGGATATAGAGTAGGATAAATATTGTTGCACAATTATGATTTCAAGTTAGAATTTCAATTCTTTTTCAGTCGTTTGTAAAAGTGTGCGCATTAATGTGTATGTAATAAACATGACTCCACCTAGTAATATACTAGGTTCAGGCATTCATATTTCATGGTTTCCAAATAGAAAAGAGAAATGTCTGTGTGTACCTCTAATACTGGGATCTCAATATTTTCTTTTGATCCTGCCTTGACAAAAACTTCCCTAACAGGATCTTCAGCTGAGAACTCAGACTCATTTTCCTGCTTAAGCCCGCCATAATGGACAAAAACTTCCTCAGCAGCAATGTACCTGCAATGAAGCATTTAGTTCATTCCAATATTTCTAAATAGACCCATCTCTAAGTTAGCTTAGATATTAGAGACCTTGTAGGGTTCTTACTTCAATAAGGTTTCTGTAACTCTAGCCGGGCGAGCAAAGACAAACTTGCTCTTGGTTCTTTGGGTTAAGAAGGGTGAGAGGAGAGCACTAAAGGCGTAATACCAGAAAGGGACATTGATGAATACCTATGACAAAGATAAGTGGTTCATCATTAGTAGCATTGAGAGTAAATTGAGATATGCAAATTCAGCTTTGTAAAAGAATTACAAATTATCTAGATGCAACTCAGCAGAACTAATATGAGGATAAACTTAAACGGCCTCGTTAGAATTTGGAAGTCAAACAAAAAGTTGAAAATTCTTGGAAAACTTTTAGAAAATGTGTACGTTTAATATAATAACATATAGTTGGCAAAGAAAAATTTTTGAAGTTATACATGAATAAACAAGTTCTAGCAAAATCCAAAGAATTGAGCATGTCTATCTTCAGACATACATAGGTATGGCAATTCAAATAGGCCAGAGACGACAGAAATATTCATACATGAATACATAGGTGTATATATTCAATGCTAAACTTATTAATAATTTTACTAGAATAAATCTTACAAATTGAAGTAACAATGAATTTAATCGGTTTCATATCAATAACATAATAAATAAATTTTTAATTATTTTTTTAAGAGTTTAAAAATTGACATATCAATTTGAAAAATCTACACAGTAAAATTTTTAAGATCAATAGCATCACTCATATGTATTTATTATAAAAAAAAATTATGAAGAATGCATGCAAATTATCTTAGGTCTTCACAAGCATTTAGTTCAGAAACTTGTGAAACATAAATCACCATGAATGAAACTAATTATGATTGTGAAGAAAACCTTACATTTTTTGCAGCAAATTCAGGATAGTTGTCTTGGAGGGTCACAATCACTTGTCTGGCAGCAAGCCTAAACTCCTTCCTTGAGGGACCTGGAGAGTCCTTAAGATCAATGATTTGGAGCATTGAGCACACACCCCCAGGTTTGAAATCAAGCTTTTGAATCCCCTTCTCCATCAGCTGAATCCTCCACCTCAAAAACTTTTCACGCTTTTCTTGGGTCCCAAGTATCTTGTTGTACATCTCATGATCTCCAAGCAACCCAAAATTGTTGTAGCACACTGGGTGGCCTTGGCGATCCACACCATTAATGTAAGCAAGGGATTCAAAATCAGCATCAAAATTCTCATTCAAGATCGAATCGATATTGTTTTCCTTCCTCCATTGAAGTGTATTCCTTAACATTTCAAATGCTTCATTGACCTTGAACTCTCTAGCCCTCAAGAACTTCAATAGTATTACATCAGTGGCAGTGTCTGCTTTGCTAGGCAATAATGGTACACCCCAAAGAGCAATACCCTCATCAACAATAACCTTTTCTTCCTCAACAGCCACATGGGTGCTTTCCTTTGCGGCCTCTTCTGTGAGTTTCTTCTTTTCTTCAGTATCTTGCTTTGACTCTTTGCTCTCTTTGGCATCATTGTTCTCAGCTTTTTCTTCTTTAACATTATTGTCACTCTCTTCTTCTTGTTTCTCTTTATCTTTGCTCTCTTTTCCCAATGATGTTGCATTTGCTTGTGATTCAATTTTCTCTTTCTTCCCCTTCAATAAAGTATTCCCATGAATTGCTTCCTCAACCTTCATTCTCAGCTGAGACAATGCATTCTTCTCACTCTCTTTCAAATCAGAAGGGAAGTTGCTCTCTTCTCTGAATGAAGAACTCTTCTCAATTGTAGGAGGTGGTGATGAAACAGTTTTTTTTTCAGCTTCATCTGTCTTCTCCAATTTTTCATAATCTTTCTTTGTATTCTCAGTCCCTGCCTTCCCACGAATAACTTCCTCAATCTTCATTCTCAGCTTGACCAAAGCCTTCTTCTCATGCACTTTCAAATGAGAGAAGAAGTTGCTCTCTTTCTTAGAACTCGTCTCAACATTAGGAGATGGTGAAACATCACCCTTTTCAGCTCCATTTTCCTCCTTCTTCACCACCTCTTTCACTTCTTCAGCTACATTCTTTGTATTCTCAGTCACCACCCCATCGATTTCATGCACATCCTTTTTCTTTGGTTCTCCATTTTCTTCTACAACTTTCACATTTGCCACTGTGACATCTTTGTTTTCAACATCCTTAGATACATTTTTCTCTACATGTTTTCCATCGTTCTCAGTAATTGTTGCCATTTTGAAGTTTGTTTGATTGAATTCAAGAGTTTAAGTCCTAGTAATTATGGCAATGAAATGAGAAAAATAAGAAAGTACTTGGAATATATATATGGGATAGATAAATGTAGAGACGATAGAGTGGAAGAACACAGACCTCAAACCTCTCCCTTTTTGCCTCCTATGTTTTCTCTCTTCCTTTGTTTGGTATAAAAAGAGAGACCTAGTTAATGGTTATATTTTTGACTTTGAATAAATCATCAATACCTTTACAACAATATAACTTTTGCAACTTAATATTGTTATTTACTAATTGAACTATCTAGACTCCGTAATTATTTAAAATTTTTACATTTTTCACAAAAAAAGTATTATTTGTACAAATAGATTCATAATTTTAATGATATTGATATCAAATTTGATGCCTTCTATCAAAAAAATAAAAAATAAAAAATGTGATGCCAAAAAAATTAGAATTTGGACATATGAAGGGAAAATCCTCAGAGCTCTAAGAATTCGGGAACATATAATGTAAGGTTTATTTTTGTTAATTATTATTATTATTTGCAAATAATGTGGACTGAAAATTCAGGTTTGGACACCATAAATGCATCCTCGCTCAAATAAAAATAGAGAATCTTCCATACCTAAGGACAATATTTATTTTGAACGAACTTGGCTAGAAATTAATTGGCAAAATACAATTTTTTTTTTTTTTTAATAAAAAAAACCTTGTCTAGAATATTTGCAATTTTGACAATTTCAACACAAACGGAAATAAAATGGACAAATCACTAACTATGACATTGAGATTATAGTCTAAGATAAATGAATTTTCTTGTATTTCTAACTATATAGATTTCATTAGTTAGCTTTTTGTTATTTAATTTTACTATTTTTGCTTAACTTCTGTAAACCATAAATTTAACCAAAAACATTTGTTGTATGAATTTTAGATGTTAGAAAAATCCCATGGTGTTACTTGTTAGGGTATGCCTCCTAATTGAATCGTTAAAACAAATGAAAAAAAAAAATTAATTGGATAAAAAGAAATATAAAAAATAAATAAAGACCATCCTGCAAGTTTGGGATTAAAAAAAAAAAAAAGGTTTCAAAAATTAGGACTTGCCAAAAATGCCAAAAACAAGAACAATTAATCCTGAATAATCAACTCAAATAAGTAAAAACAATGTAAGATCAAGAATGTTAGATCACAAAAAGTTTGGCTAAAAATTTGGTTGAATGTGAATTTTACAACTCCATTCAATATTTTTTTTATTTAATGTGAATTTTGACATATTTATCATTGGATTATATTTTCTTTTTTATATTCAAGAGTTTTAGATTTGAGATTTATACCAAAGTAATGCCTAATTGTATATATTTAAATAGAGAATACTTTTAAAAGCATTAAAATTAAAAATAATAATTTAAAAAAAAAAAAAAAAACACCTAGGATACCAAGGTGAAAACTAAGCACATGGCGGTTTTAGATGAAGTAGCAAAGGCCTAGCTTTCCTCGCAAGTAGTTAACTGCTCCAAACCTCAACTTCCGGATTTATCTCAACCCACCCACAACCCAACCCATTACCCACTTCTCTCTCTCTCTCTCTCTCTCTCTCAGAGTACAAATGTACAATAATTAACACACTGAGGCAGTGAAGTTAATGTCAGTTACTCAGTTTATCTAGTTTTGTACTTGGAAATAAATTAAGGTCTTCTGAGTTCTGCTCTTGTGTCTGCTTCAACAAACAGCATCTACTTCCTTACACAGTATCTCTCTCTCTCTCTCTCTCTCTCTAGCTATGTTTCAGTTTTTTCACTTACAATACCTACTGGGTCATGCTCATTTCTTACTTTTATATCTAAGTTCTTCTTAATATACTACATATTACACAACCCTTTTGCTACTATTTTCTTCTGCTACCACTTTTGTTCTCTCTTGCTAAGCTCATAAAGACTCTTTTATTTCTTTGGCACTTCACAAATTATTTTGAACAGAGAGGAATTGCACCCACTAAGCACTAAAATTGTTCACTTTGTGTTAATTAGCTTGCTATGTAATTGTTCAAAGTTTAAATGATAATATATACATTGTTTCACTTCTGCAGGTTTTACCATCATGGCCTTGAGTACATACACAGAGTTGGGAACACTTCAACACCTAAACACACAGATTAGTTTCCAACAAAGACAAGCAGAGCTAGCAGGAGAGCTCCTAAGCTATTCCAACAACTTTGAACTTCAAAACACTTTGCTTCATCCACTGAATGACCAAGAAAGTTTCCTACACCCTGAAGAATGTTACACCCATTTGCTTCCATACTTATCATCTTCTTGTGAACCTTTCATTTCCCTCTCTGAAATGGTAACACCCCCACAAGATTTTGAACCCTACTCATTCCCAAAACGCCAAAGATGCCATGAAAATCAATTTAGCTTGGATTTTACACCAACTTTCTTTGATGGGCTTGTTCCAAATCCTTGTATGGTGGCCGAGGTTTTGCCTGAACTCTTCTCTCAACTGCCTGAGTATGGTATTCCACAGGTTGATTGCACTCAAAGTGTTGAGAGTTCAAAGAAAATGAATGAAAAATGTGTGTCTGCACAGAGCATTGCGGCTCGAGAAAGGAGAAGGAAGATCACTGAGAAGACTCAAGAGCTAGGGAGGCTGATTCCGGGTTGCTCTAAAATGAACACAGCCGAGATGCTTCAAGCTGCTTCCAAGTATGTCAAGTACTTGCAGGCACAAGTTGGGATTCTTGAACTCATGAGTTCATTTCAGGTAACTTTCATTAATTGAATAAAGTTAGAGATATTATAAATTTCATTACAATTTATTTATAAATTGATGTGTTAATTTTTTAACACAAAATAAAATACAATAAAAAAAATTATTTGGTATATCATACCATGAGACTGGTTATATTAATTGAGATGTCAATTTTTAAGCTTCTTTTATAGTAGATTTAATAATTTCTTTGACATTTTCCATTTTAATTAGCTTCTGCTAAGTGATTTTTTTGGTGTCTAATTTGAGTTCACTTCATATTGGCTAATTTGTGTGACCTTTCTCCACGGTCTTAAAATCATTTCCATCTATTTTGAAATGATTGTATTAATTTTTGTCATATTATCAATAATTTAAATAGTGTTAGTCAGTATATGTTATTTAAATTAGATTATAACAAAATCTAATCATTTATATTCCAAAATAAATGGAATAGATTTTAAGACTACAAAGTATATTTAACTGCTCATCAAAAGAAAAAGAAAGAAAAAAGTGTATTTAACTTTGAGAATTTCAGTGGATTTTTATATATCTTTTAATGATAATGCATGGCCAAAGTTTCAATACATGCTGCAGTATTTGGTTTGCTGTCTATGACTATAACAAGGATTAAAACTCCCAACTATATATGTACTAAAGTTTCTTGTCCTTTGTCTTTTCCTTTATTATTTTAATGTTTTATTGGTATATAATATATACTTTTTTACTTATCAGATTTAAAGCTAAAAACTTAAGAGCATCCACAACAATACTCTTAAAATAGCTTTTATAGTTATTTTATAGCTTCAAACAAACAAAAACACCATACGACAATGTTGCTAAACTTAAAATATTTTATCAACTTGCTACCGTGAGCTGTTAGTAGCAGCTTACTATAGCAAATTGCTACAAATATTATATTCTCTCTCTCTCTCTCTCTCTCTCTCTCTCTCTCTCTCTCTCAAGTTTGTCCATGTGTAGTGTTTATTATATTTATTTTATTTGTTTGTTTATATTATTTTAATGTGTTGTTTGTTAAAATAAAACATTTGATGTTGGGTGTGTTGTAAAGTGAGTTGTTGAAAAAGATAAAGTAGGTTTTTGAGTTGCTAAAAACTATATTTTTTGAAAACCTTGTTGTAAATGCTCTAACTTATACAATTGAGGAAGAATATAACTAGAATGACATTGCTCTCGGCATGTAATGTAATTAACACACTAAGAGCTAATAATAGTAGTACTATGATCCAGAAGATACGAAGAAGTAGAAAACAATCCTCATAAGAATGGTACACGAGAGTTTAGGAGCCAGTTAGAAAGGAAAGAAGAACGTAAGAAGTTAAAGCGATATACATGCATGAGAGACTTTAGGAGGAAGTTGAGAGACGTGGATGAAAGTAGGAGAGACTCAGAGAGCTAATGATCATCCAATGATACACATGCTTTCATTAGCCAATTATTCTTTTATTTAAATTTTTTTAATGAAACCTTAAACCCACTATTTTTGAGAGGTTTAACCAACTACTATTGAAATAAAAGGAAAACGTATGTACTCAAAAAAACATAGCTTCACCTCATCACTTGTGTTTTCATTTCTGTTTTTGTTTTACCTTGAAATGGAGAAAGTCTTTGTGATCTATGCAGTAATAGATTAATTTTTCATGTTACTCTTTGAGATCTATGCAGTAATATTTGTCCATACTATGTTAGGCCATAATTTTCATTTTGCCATTGTCAGACAGTATTAGGAGAGCTGCTTAATGGTCTGGTCATGTTCGCTGGTGAATGACTAATATAGTTGTGCGAGTGATTTTTTTTTTTTTTTTTTTCTTTCTATATGAGATTAAACATAGAACCCTTATTTAATGACAGTAAACTTTACTAATTGTGACCTACAACTAAATGTTTGTATCATTTTTATCTATCAAAATTCAGCCATGTTTTCTCTAATCCTTTTATTAATATAAAACTTTCGGCCCAAAGTAGTATGCATACAAAAGTGGCCCATAAATTTCTGAGGTTGGTGTAGCTAAAATTTTTATCCAAATTTTGGTCAGGTTCATTTCGAGAATCTATAATCAACATCAAATCGTACCAAATTTTAATGAACAATTAGTGAATATCAAAACTATACAACACAATTCGACAAGGCTTAGTTTTTTTTTTATTTGTTTTTATTGTCATTACCACCAAAGTTATTTATTATTTAGTTTTGAAAGAAGTGAGAATTATTTTGTACAGGAAACATATGCAGTCAGTCCCACAGAAATGCAAGTCATCCTTGCATCTCCAAGAGTTCAAGAGAAGTTATATTTGGAGGATAAGTGCTTGGTCCCAAAGGAGCTTTCCAAATTGTGTGTGAAAGAGCATCATGACATTCTATCTAAACCTTCAATTTCTAATGATCACTCGCCTGGCCAAATAGAGGGTTGACAAGAAGGCCAAGCACGTGAAAAATATGTTACTCTTTATGTGATTTAGTTCTATATAGTGTTGCTTTTTGTAATAATTTTCGTGCAAAGTACTTTTCCATTATATCTGATGGCAATATTTTTCCACCTGAAAGTTTCTCATCCAAAAAATTGGTGCAGAATATGTTTGTTCAGCTGGAAAATGCAGTGGTATATATAACAAGAAGCCCCACTTTCTTTCCTTCAATGTATATATTTGGGACTTTATACAGTATTGCAATGAGCACAGGATAAAATAATGGAATGAAATGGAAATGAATATGTTGTATTTTCTCTATTCTGTTTGCAAGTTTATAAAGGAATGGATGGAATTTAAAATAATAATAAAGATAGAATTGAGGAATTGAGGAATTTTAGAATAAGATACTAATAATAATAATAATAATACTATTTTTCCTTTTACATTTGTCTTTTCTCAGGATAAGGATAGAATTGAGGAATTGAGATTTCACCTCCATTTCATGAATGTAATGAATGTTCTTCTCAGTTATGAGGGAATGGATTTGGAATATTTCTTGACAATACCTTTAAATTCATTCCATCCCATTCCTTCCTCCCAAAGCATCTTTTCTTTGACAACCATCTCCAAAGAGGAATAACTGAAAACCATAGTAATTCCTCTATTTCAATCTTCTTTCACACTGTCTTCCCAAACATAATATCTTAAATCTTAGATACAAAATCGAGCGCAAAAATTAAATTCCTATTAGTCTATAACCTCACCACCTTTTCTCAGAAAGTAACAAGAGAAAGAATGTGACTTTCAAAACATTATGTATGCCTTATCAACATTACATATACAAAGCAATTTGGCAGAAGCTCATTAAAGAAAATCAATTTATCAACTCTAGTGAAACATAGAATTGACTTTCATCAAAATCCATCGAACACTAAGAGGATAATATCATGTGTGAGGGAGACAAATCACATGTAGTCAATGCTGCCATATCATATCATGGCAACGTCTCCCTACCAAGGGCAGTAAGACTTTTTCATTTTTCATATATATATTTTTTTTCAAAGGGGGAGCTGTTTATATAGGAGGTGCAAATTCATCTTTACAATAGCAACTAGATAAGTTAAAGAGAACTTTGAGAAGAATCATGCTGCTAATTATTTATTTTTCATCATCAACAAAATGTGAAACCTTAGATCCCAACCCACTACCCCGTATCCCTGATGCTCTTCCACCTGCTTTGTTTGCGTAATGAGAGTTTAATAACAAACACAAACTGTAATTCAATATTTATTAGAGTTATAAGGCTTGGTGACATTTAACCGTTTTAGATACAACCTCTTTCGTCACAATTGACTGACAAACCTCATGCTGCACATGTTGCCGGAATGCTTCCAATAATGATGCACGAACATTTATGAAGTCTCAACAGGTGTGTCAGGATGTGCTCCCCATTCAGTCCAAGATCCATCATAGACTACAACATCGGGCTTCCCAAGTCGGTGGAGACCCTGAAAAAACAGAAGCATTAGACCTGTCTTTCAAGATTGTTCTTTTTTTATACATATATAAATATCTTCAGAACTTTTTATTAAAAATTAGCTAACCCAAGTACACAGGATGTACTGCAGTGGCAAAAAATTAAGAACCCAGATTACAAAGACCAACTAGAACAAGGAGAGACAAGGAAGAATATGAAGGCAAAACTAAACTCCATTCAAGGAGAGTGGAAGAAAAATGACTTTAATCAAGTATCGACTGTTCAGAGTCCTCAAAGCATCTACCATTCTGTTCCCGCCAAAAACACCAAAACAAACAATATGGGACAAACCTATATTTCTATGTCTTTCAAACTTTCCCTGCCAAAAATCTAACAACTCAATAAATTTATACAGCATAACCCAACGGATACCATACAGACAGAATACCATAGACCACAACACGTGCTATCTGACAAGATGCTCCGCTGATTCCCCACATCTTTTGCACCAATCAAGCACTACAATATGCCTATTCTGAAAATTATCTGCAGTTAAAATCTTACCTAAAGCAGCAGTCCAAGGAAAGAACGCTACTCTAGGAGGAACCTTTGATTGCCACACCTTTTCCAAGGAAATGAGATGACAAAAGAAGGAGATGGAGAGTGATAAAAACCTTGAACCCCAAAACCTTTTCCTCATTGCTAGCTTCCAACAAACCTTGTTAGCACCACAGCCCCGTACATCCGTGGAATAAGAATACCATAGACCACAACACGTGCTATCTGACAAGATGCTCCGCTGATTCCCCACATCTTTTGCACCAATCAAGCACTACAATATGCCTATTCTGAAAATTATCTGCAGTTAAAATCTTACCTAAAGCAGCAGTCCAAGGAAAGAACGCTACTCTAGGAGGAACCTTTGATTGCCACACCTTTTCCAAGGAAATGAGATGACAAAAGAAGGAGATGGAGAGTGATAAAAACCTTGAACCCCAAAACCTTTTCCTCATTGCTAGCTTCCAACAAACCTTGTTAGCACCACAGCCCCGTACATCCGTGGAATAAAGCATATCCAAAAACATAGCCAATGGTTCCACCTCCCAATCCTGCACTGGACGATAGAACTGGATGTCCCAATGAATCCTCCCACCAGAGAAACACATGGACTCCAACACAAAAGACTCCCTTGCCTAACTAATCCTATACAACTCTAGAAATACTTCTTTAAGAGAGCAATCCCCACACCATACATCCTCCCAAAACTTTCTTTCAAAGTTGTTCTACTGCCAATATTATCATTTCCCAGCAGAAAACTAGCTTTATAGGCATGTGATCATCTTTGTGGAATGTAATGATTCATTCTAAAGTATAATGATTCATTTTGAACTGTTTTCTACTATTGGAAAGTAAAACAAGATGATAATTAGATATTATCTATCCCAATGCCCAAAAAGGGACCTCTTCTCCTTTTCCTCTTCTCTATTTCTGTCCAACCAAACAAGAAATATGCCAGTCCCTCCATTTCCCTTCCAACTACCCACCCATCTAAATATCAAGACAATACAAAATGAGAGACAGAGAGAGAGAGAGATAGAGAGAGAGGGGTACCAATGCAAGGACACATGCAGTTACACCAGTGCCACACGAAGTTACAACAGGCTTTTCCAAAGGTATGCCTGCAGAAGAATTTGGGATTAAGATTGTAAAGTAACAAGATCAAGTTCAGTATAAGATAGCAATGGCAAAAGGGTAAAACCTAACATACTGCAACAAAGGAACTATACCTAAGTTTTGCTCATAGCAAAATAACCCACATGCTATAATGAAACAAATACATGGAATGCAGACCTTTAAACTCACTGGCCTAAAACAATAAGATAGCAATTACCAAGCATGACTTGAC
This sequence comes from Quercus suber, assembly GCF_002906115.3. NCBI lineage: Eukaryota > Viridiplantae > Streptophyta > Magnoliopsida > Fagales > Fagaceae > Quercus > Quercus suber. Next base: position 412,595 of record NW_027069957.1, on the reverse strand, counting down.
TTTCCTATTAATGTTTCAATAAAACAACACACAACCTCCTACATAGACCTTTTTTAAACCTCTGCTATAATTTATATCTGCATATCTATTGTTGGTAATTTATTATATCCTCACTTATGATGCAGTCATGGAACATCAATCAGTCTGCTACAGTGCAATTTTATCATTCAAGATATCTCTGATGGGGTCCATGTGTAATGTCCAATTGAAGCAAAGTCCCATATGAACAAATGAAAAAGCCATTAGGAAACGATTTTATACTTGCTTCATGACAGTGTTTTCTCTCTTTTACACTTTTTGCTTGACATCATAACATTAGTCATTTTCATCAGTTATTTTTATCCCTTATTGGAATCCAAGTGATGGTAGAAATGTGTGTGTCATAGAGAGAGAGAGAGAGAGAGAGAGAGGAGGGAAGGAGGGAGGGATAGGGAGTCATTGCCAAGGCTGCCATTATTTTTTTTTTTGATAGGTACAAACTTTTTCAATTAAAATTTTTTGCATGATAAACATTTTCTTTTTCATTTAATTGTTAACTTGACATAGGATAGATTTAGAGAGAATTGTTTACATATTAGTTCACTGTTAACTAATAAAGTTACAAAGACTAATTTGGAGACTACCAAGAGTCTTGTAGCTCTATTGATTGGCACCTCCTAATGTTTCCGACAGAGATATTCAATGTTCAAATTCTCTCTCCTCTGTTGAAACTATTGAATTATCAAAGTCTAATTTGGACACTGAGAAAATACAATGAAAACTTCCAGAAAGTTCAAGAATTGACTATGTTTTCAAAATAGCCTTAATTTGTAGGAGTTTCTGAAAATTACAGATCTGACCCTCACCACAAAACTAACCATAACTTGCAAAATAAACACAAACTATTTTAACCCTAAACTCCTATATGACTTGACTTTAAAAACTATGGGTTAAAACTGTGTCACATGACTAATGCTGACAATTTCATATTTATTTGTATTTGTATTGATCCAAAAAATTTCAGATCAGATCCACATGGTATTAATATATAAATAACAATTAGTTCTCAACTGCCATAGTTCAACAAGATATTAACAAACCCAATACTGAAGGAATAGAATATTTCACAAGAATATAACAATATTAAGAGAGAAATGGGGAAGAAAGGGGGGGTGGTTCCTTACCTTCTTCTTCAAATCGTTTCTTTAGTTCATCTGCAGGCAAAAGTGACTGTGAAGCATCCAACACCTGCAAAGACACACCACACGTTGATAAATAAATTGTTTATGAGGCATAGCTTTCAAAGGATTTTTTGTATCCTCATCCACTACTTCCACAACACTATAGAAACAACTAAGATGACTCTCAGTCATAAATCAAAAAACATTGTCATGTCGAACTCTTGAAATTCAAAAGATCCCTGAAATGAAATCATGCAAGAACCAGCTTTAGACTCTCCTGTCCTTACATGTTAAAAATAACCAAATCACTATGTTTATCACCAAAAAAACCCATATTGCAACTATACCATAAACTAGACTCTTCTTCAGAAGTTAAATAGCTTTTAAGCACTTTTATCCCCCCCCCCCCCTCTTTTTTTTTTGTTTTGCAGAAAGTTAAATAGCTTTTAAGCACTTTTATCCCCCCCCCCCCCTCTTTTTTTTTTGTTTTGCAGATCACATCACCATAATCGGGCACTTTCAAGATTTATTTATTTATTTATTTTAATGCAGATAATAAAGAGTTCAAGGAAAACCAAGTTCAGATACCAAATGATTCAAGAATTGTGGTCTAATTTTGATGTGGGGTCTTCTTGGCAACCTTTGTAGGCTAATTTAGTTATTATTGAGTCATTTTACAAATTGTTGATTCAGTTTTAATTAAGTTTTACTAAAATCAGGGAAATCTGGTAATTTCAAAATTTTCCAGAAGCTGTAAAGAGCTTGTTCTCATTTTATGTTTTAAGTTCTTTTTCTATATGGTCTAGAAATTCTTAAGTACTTTTTCTTTGTTATTAGTAGCCTAAGACTCCTAGTCTTTCTAGGAAAAATGTTATTTAGGAGCCCTAGTCCTTCTTGGAAAGGATTTAGCAATATTTTATATATAAAGGCTTTATTATAAATATATATATTTTTTAATAGGTAATAGATATCTTCATTAAAAAAAGTACATCATGTTTATGATGATGAACAGAATGTACTAGAAACAAATACAGAGGCTTTATTATAAATATGTTTATAAGCTTTCTCCAGGTCTAGCTTATACAGAACTCCAGGAATGCAATCACTTTGTACATTGCTAAATCCTATTTATACACTATTGCTAAATCCAATCCACTGTTTCTACTAAGAATTGGAGAAATTAATTTAGACATTTAAGGCAGGCAAAATTTGCAGACAGAAATTACTACACAAAAACCATGAATCTAAGAGCATCTAAAATGACACTTATCATTTAGAACTTAAATTTGACATCAAAATCCAACCTGGGAAAGAAGTGGATTCAATATAACAGATGGAAAAGCTATCAGGTCATCAAAACACAACAGAAACCATATAACATTTGATCATTCACCTGGGGAAAAGGAATGCACTTGCTGCCAGGTACATGACCACTTTTAATACCCTTTCGAGGCTCCGCTGCAGTTCCATCGAACCTGAAAAAGTATTCAATCTCCATCAACTCCAAGAATTTTGCATTAAAAACAGGCACTCTGGAAAACAATCAAAATTACTAAATAAAAGCGACCTTTTGACCTGGACCATTCTTTCTCATCCCTCTACATTTGCTTAAGGAAAAACAATATAGACTACAAAAACCATGGGCTAGTGAGTTGGACATATCCAATCATATCCAGAATTCCAGATGTTCCTCGGGTTTAGCAATTAGAATCAACCAAGCTATGTCAAGGAAAATTAAATAGATGCAGGCAAGCTTACATTCTATCATGTTTATAAACTTTCTGATCTAAAATCATGCAATAATTCACCTGGTCATTTCGGTGGTCATTCAACCTGGCCCAACAACCAACTTCATTAAGAAGAACTCTTATGAGAAACATCCAAGGTCTGGATTGCACAGACCATAAACTGGAACTATTGGTTATATAATTACTGCATGTTAGGAGAACAAAATGTTCACATATATTTTTGTTAGTTGACACTCCCAATTATATGCTATACCGATTTAAGGCATCTTGAACCTCTCTACGCAATTTTATTTGTTATATTCTATTTGCATAGAGATCAGGTCATGGAGTGATGCCTTCCACCAAAAGCTATAGGTCATGGGTTCAAGTTTGGGTATCAGCCTCTCTAAGAAAAAAATGTGAGCAGGACTGCCTATCAATCAGCTCTCCAAGGCCCCGCAAAAAAGTGGGAGCTTTGTGGAGTGAGTATGACTTTGTCTATTCTGTTTTACATAGAACTTCATTTTTTTTTTTTTTTTTTGGGTAGGTATAGAACTTGATAAGTTTTGCAGAGCAAGGTCTTCTAATCTATTTGTTATCAAGTTTATTATCATTTTAGTGGTAACAAATATGAAATTACTAAAAGAAAACATGAGGACAAGGATGGGTAATTTGTAAGAAAAAAGAAAGGAAACAATAAACAAACTGAACTGAGAACATTTGAGCAACAAAAAAAAAAAATTTAGGGGTGGGGTATGGTTCCTCAACAGATTAGTCCCAAGTTTTTTGGGTTCGGGTATTGATTAGATCCTCAACAAATTTGTAAGGATTGGCCGCACGTATTCTTGTTTGCTATACAATTTTATTCAAAGTCATTTTTTGATAAGTAATAAAAAAATTTATTCAAACATTTAAAAAAAGAGACAGCCAAGCATACCTGACATATACAGCTGGGGATCAATACAATCAAGAACACAAATATTTTATTTTATTTTATTCAAAGTCCTACTTTCTATTACTTCCTTAACTGAAGTCTTGTCTTCCTCAACATTTTTCATTCCCTCAACTTAAATCAATTCACAATTTTAGGTGCATTAATTGCTCTCCTCTCTCCTCTAAACACAACCAAACAATCTCAAACAACTCTCTCATCTTTCATCAACAAGGGGACAACCTTTAACATTCCCCATTTTGAACCCTATCTTTCTGTGTATTTTGATTTATCCATCTTAGCCTTCTCATTTTATCTACACTCATTTTATGAATATCTTACTTATTAATAGCCCAACATTCATGTCATAGAGAAAAATAGAATTTATAGCAGTCTTAAAAAAAATTAAGTTAATAGGAATTACCCGATCACACAATGCTCCTAATATGCTTCTCTATGAATTATTGATCCAATATATCAAAAGCTCTCACTCTCTGGTATCTCTTGACCATCAAATCTTACAACCCTTTCATCTCTACTTCTACTTTTGCTGAACTTACATTCACATTAACTCTACCTGCCTCTCTATATTTTTCCATTAGGCATCTAAGCAAGAAAACAGCTTATGTAATAAATCACCCTAGCATAAAACCGACGGTGATGCAAGAATGCTGAAAACTAAACATAAGTTTTTCAAACCCTTTGCCTATAAGAACACCTTTCAGTGGATACTACTTGTGCTTAATCAAGATAGCAGCAACAATAACTAAACGCTGAAAACTAAACACAAGGTTTTTAAACCAACAGTACAAGAATCACTGGCAATATTCTGTAAATTTTCAACTATATTACCACATCTAGGTGAAGATATCACATTCATATATTCAGCAGAAATACAGAAAAAGAAAAACATTGGATACCTGGCCTTTGATCGGGCATCTATTTGTTGATGAGTCCTGTCCTCAATGTTCTTTTTAACCTGGAAAATACACAGAAAAGATATATATAATTAGAATGCTTAAATCATAGCCTAAGTTACATGGGAAACAAAGCCCATACTTGGACTAGAAAAAAGGTAACTAACTTGTATGCTCGTAAAACCTCTATTTACTCGAATAAAACAAGTATAATGTCAATCAGAAATAATTTTGCTATTTAATATTCTCATTATTTTAGTAAGTATATATTGTATTTTTTTTTTTTAATTGATAAATACTAAGTATATATTGTATATTCTAGTCAGGCTTAAAGGAATTTTTACTACCAGAAGCAACTGCCCCACTAGAACGCATTAATTTGTACATCACATACAAAAAATTCACTAGCAAGCACATTACAGGCCCATGCTCATGTATCATCAGTAATAAACCACAGATATATATTGCATTATTTATCATAATATGTCCACTTGGAAATTTAAAGATAGTCTGGTTACCACTTTCAGAACTGAAAAATGAGGCATAGATTAAGATAAGCGTATTTATCAAAAAAAAGGATTAAGATGAGAGCAACCCAACCTGATCAAGGGTCCAGACAAGATGTGGCTGAAATTTGGTCTGAAATGTGACTGGCCCAACCTGCAGAAGAATAGTGCATGGGATTGGAACAAATCATAAGTTTTCAAAAGTAAAATTCAAACAGCAATATTGAGGGGGAGGTGGGGAGAGAATAATCAAATTACTGGGCACATAGTTTGGTGTATGTCAAAGCCAGAAAAAGGCATAGAAAAACAACATCGTTTGAGGCCAGAACCTTAGTTGAATATATCAAACTCTATATCAAATTTCCAATATATTTCTTACTAAAATATATTAACTGCATTAAGCTATGAAACAGAATAGCACAAACATTATATCATTTCTTTTTTCTCCTTTGATCTGTGCTATAAAAGTACGCAAAAGAAAGAGAACTTCAGCTCCCTTTAGCGTGACCAATTGAAAACAAAATGGCATAACAGGCCTACCATTTTAGCAAAGTGACAATGCAATAGTACCATACTTTAGCCCCTAATTTCCTCCAACATTTGACTTTGAAATCCTAACCTTTATATGTTCCCCAGTTCAGGTAATCAAATAATAAAAGTCTTCTCCGAAAGCAAATCTCAATTGAAGATGATGTTATCTTAAAGACAAGTTTAGCTCAATTGTCAAAAGCATGAACTTAAGAAGCTGATAGATGTATAAAGTAGCTCCTGAGAACTCAATGTCAATATGAAACCCTATGGCATATAGAGAATTTTTTTCTTAAATATTTAGGTTAAAATATTTTATTATAAGAATATATGATTTACAAAGCAAACCAATGCACTGAGCATGGTGAATAAAAAAACCTAAAATACTGCAGATTTCAATATTTAATTTTCTATCCCACAAAAAGGAACCAGAAAGAGGAAAATTAAAAACTAGGTGAATGAATAATGAACTTACTGCCTGTCCCTGATATACTTTCTCAATTGCCTCACTGGCAGCACTAGCTTTCAAAATAGCATCACCAGAAGCACTAGATTCAACATCATATCCAGATGCACGCCATCTTGGCAGGCCTCCATCTAATACCCAAACTCTGTCATGCCCAAACACTCGAAACATCCTTATTATTTGAATAAGGAATAGCTATATTAGTTTATGCTTCAAACATGAATTCTAGTGAATAAGAACATTTATTATCAACACAACTCACCACCAGACACGAGCTGCACTAAAAATCCCCTTCCCATCATAAACAACCAACCCATCTTTGTTATCTATTCCAAGAGCAGAAGCAGCAGCAGCAAAAGCATCCTCTGATGGCAACATGTGCGGCAACTGAAACAAGTCATCAATTCTATATTATAATAGAGGGCAAAAAAAAAGAAGCATAAAATACATATAAAAAAAGGTGGTGCATGATCCTAACCCAAATGTGTGTGTGTGTGTGTGTGTACATGTATGTATATATGTACTTGTGTACATATATGGGTAAATGCAATATATATATACACACACACACGTATGTAAATATAAATATAGCAAATGAAGAAACCATCTCACATTTGAAGTTCGGTCAGATATTCCATCTACATCAAAAAACAAGGCACCAGGGATGTGAGCAACCTGTTGGAGGGAATAATATATGAAAATGGGTCAGAGCCGAAAATCTTACAAAACACCCTTGCAGATCATATCTCAAGGATACCATATATCCAAACAGTTCTGAATTTAGGATAAAGAAAATTTATGAAAGAAAATCAAGAATGAGATTTCAACATAATCATAGTGATTACCTGATACTCTTGAATTGGATTCCTCTGCTCATCTGGCATGTACCAGGATGCGTCCAACACCTGAATATAAAAAATATAATATTAACCAACTGTTAGGATCTTAAGGGAGTAACATGCGTGTAGTACTTGACTCATTTCTGGGGCTTGTATGTGGGTGTGTCAAGGTTAATGAGCTGTAAATGCAGAGCTTTATGCTCGCAGGAAATATACATGCAAAATGCTACTAATATCTGACTGGTTTCAGAGATCAACAAATGTCCATTATAACCAGTATTAGAGTAAGTGATTTGCACATGGAGCCTAATTAAAGAAATGTTATTTACATTAACATTTTATAAGTGAGGTAATAATTTATGTAAATAATAATTTCTTTTAGTATTGCCGCCTTTAGAATCATTAAGGACAATAGTTGATCAATTTTCACCTTAAAGAGTTCATGCTTAATTACACAGTATTTATGACTGCTAACAAATTGATTCCAATGAACTTTAGGTATGTTCATGCTAATGACCTATTGGGCCAATAGCAACCAAGAAGAATTCAAAGATTTTCTCAACATGAATGTGGGACTATAGTCACCCCAAAAGGTATTAAAAGGAATACAGGAGCCAACAGATTGGAAAAGGTATGATGCACACTTGATATTTTCCTTAGTGACTAAATTATGGTCAAATATACATATACATAAAGTATATCCAAAATTGATCTCGTGAGCAATAATCAGAACTCAATTTGAATCGCAGATCAAACAGATCTACTAAGTTGTGGATTTCTAGGATTTACAATATGCATATTACTGGATATTATGGAACTACAAACAATTTCTAAATTTGATCCCATAAAATATCAATGATTTCACAATAAAAAAGAAAAAGTAGCAACAATAGGTGTCAGTTGAACTACAAGGCTCTTGGCAATTAACATCACAAATTTCCGAAGTTGTGTCAGCCTCTCGAGAAATTATAAAGTCCTCTGGTGGACCACGTCACTTGTCCACCATTCTACTAAAAAACTTCTACTTGTTTAAAATTTTTTTTTGATAAGTAAGAGAGAAGTATATTCAAGAGGCTACCTCATGCAAACAACATAAGGCAGAAAAAGAATACAGAGAGGGAAACAAACAAGAAAAAACAACAAATACACTAGAGAGAAAACTAAGTACAAAGAAAGCAACAATAACTAAACGCTGAAAACTAAACACAAGGTTTTTAAACCAACAGTACAAGAATCACTGGCAATATTCTGTAAATTTTCAACTATATTACCACATCTAGGTGAAGATATCACATTCATATATTCAGCAGAAATACAGAAAAAGAAAAACATTGGATACCTGGCCTTTGATCGGGCATCTATTTGTTGATGAGTCCTGTCCTCAATGTTCTTTTTAACCTGGAAAATACACAGAAAAGATATATATAATTAGAATGCTTAAATCATAGCCTAAGTTACATGGGAAACTTTTGCCCATACTTGCACTAGAACAAAGGTAACTAACTTGTATGCTCGTAAAACCTCTATTTACTCGAATAAAACAAGTATAATGTCAATCAGAAATAATTTTGCTATTTAATATTCTCATTATTTTAGTAAGTATATATTGTATTTTTTTTTTTTTTAATTGATAAATACTAAGTATATATTGTATATTCTAGTCAGGCTTAAAGGAATTTTTACTACCAGAAGCAACTGCCCCACTAGAACACATTAATTTGTACATCACATACAAAAAATTCACTAGCAAGCACATTACAGGCCCATGCTCATGTATCATCAGTACTAAACCACAGATATATATTGCATTATTTATCATAATATGTCCACTTGGAAAATTTAAAGATAGTCTGGTTACCACTTTCAGAACTGAAAAATGAGGCATAGATATTAATTTTATTACTATAAGCATGGATTAAGATAAGCGTATTTATCAAAGAAAAAAAAGGATTAAGATGAGAGCAACCCAACCTGATCAAGGGTCCATACAAGATGTGGCTGAAATTTGGTCTGAAATGTGACTGGCCCAACCTGATAGTGCATGGGATTGGAACAAATCATAAGTTTTCAAAAGTAAAATTCAAACAGCAATATTGAGGGGGAGGTGGGGAGAGAATAATCAAATTACTGGGCACATAGTTTGGTGTATGTCAAAGCCAGAAAAAGGCATAGAAAAACAACATCGTTTAAGGTTTGAACCTTAGATGAATATATCAAACTCTATATCAAATTTCCAATATATTTCTTACTAAAATATATTAACTGCATTAAGCTATGAAACAGTATAGCACAAACATTATATCATTTCTTTTTTCTCCTTTGATCCGTGCTATAAAAGTATGCAAAAGAAAGAGAACTTCAGCCCCCTTTAGCGTGACCAATTGAAAACAAAATGGCATAACAGGCCTACCATTTTAGCAAATTGACAATGCAATAGTACCATACTTTAGCCCCTAATTTCCTCCAACATTTGACTTTGAAATCCTAACCTTTATATTTTCCCCAGTTCAGGTAATCAAATAATAAAAGTCTTCTCCGAAAGCAAATCTCAATTGAAGATGATGTTATCTTAAAGACAAGTTTAGCTCAATTGTCAAAAGCATGAACTTAAGAAGCTGATAGATGTATAAAGTAGCTCCTGAGAACTCAATGTCAATATGAAACCCTATGGCATATAGAGAATTTTTTTCTTAAATATTTAGGTTAAAATATTTTATTATAAGAATATATGATTTACAAAGCAAAACAATGCACTGAGCATGGTGAATAAAAAAACCTAAAATACTGCAGATTTCAATATTTAATTTTCTATCCCACAAAAAGGAACGAGAAAGAGGAAAATTAAAAACTAGGTGAATGAATAATGAACTTACTGCCTGTCCCTGATATACTTTCTCAATCGCCTCACTGGCAGCACTAGCTTTCAAAATAGCATCACCAGAAGCACTAGATTCAACATCATATCCAGATGCACGCCATCTTGGCAGGCCTCCATCTAATACCCAAACTCTGTCATGCCCAAACACTCGAAACATCCTTATTATTTGAATAAGGAATAGCTATATTAGTTTATGCTTCAAACATGAATTCTAGTGAATAAGAACATTTATTATCAACACAACTCACCACCAGACACGAGCTGCACTAAAAATCCCCTTCCCATCATAAACAACCAACCCATCTTTGTTATCTATTCCAAGAGCAGAAGCAGCAGCAGCAAAAGCATCCTCTGACGGCAACATGTGCGGCAACTGAAACAAGTCATCAATTCTATATTATAATAGAGGGCAAAAAAAAAAAAAAGCATAAAATACATATAAAAAAAGGTGGTGCATGATCCTAACCCAAATGTGTGTGTGTGTGTGTGTACATGTATGTATATATGTACTTGTGTACATATATGGGTAAATGCATATATATATATATACACACACACGTATGTAAATATAAATATAGCAAATGAAGAAACCATCTCACATTTGAAGTTCGGTCAGATATTCCATCTACATCAAAAAACAAGGCACCAGGGATGTGAGCAACCTGTTGGAGGGAATAATAGATGAAAATGGATCAGAGCCGAAAATCTTACAAAACACCCTTGCAGAGCATATCTCAAGGATACCATATACCCAAACAGTTCTGAATTTAGGATAAAGAAAATTTATGAAAGAAAATCAAGAATGAGATTTCAACATAATCATAGTGATTACCTGATACTCTTGAATTGGATTCCTCTGCTCATCTGGCATGTACCAGGATGCATCCAACACCTGAATATAAAAAATATATTATTAACCAACTGTTAGGATCTTAAGGGAGTAACATGCGTGTAGTACTTGACTCATTTCTGGGGCTTGTATGTGGGTGTGTCAAGGTTAATGAGCTGTAAATGCAGAGCTTCATGCTCGCAGGAAATATACACGCAAAATGCTACTTATATCTGACTGGTTTCAGAGATCAACAAATGTCCATTATAACTAGTATTAGAGTAAGTGATTTGCACATGGAGCCTAATTAAAGAAATGTTATTTACATTAACATTTTATAAGTGAGCTAATAATTTATGTAAATAATAATTTCTTTTAGTATTGCCGCCTTTAGAATCATTAAGGACAATAGTTGATCAATTTTCACCTTAGAGAGTTCATGCTTAATTACACAGTATTTATGACTGCTAACAAATCGATTCCAATGAACTTTAGGTATGTTCATGCTAATGACCTATTGGGCCAATAGCAACCAAGAAGAATTCAAAAATTTTCTCAACATGAATGTGGGACTATAATCACCCCAAAAGGTATTAAAAGGGATACAGGAGCCAACAGATTGGAAAAGGTATGATGCACACTTTATATTTTCCTTAGTGACTAAATTATGGTCAAATATACATAAACATAAATTATATCCAAAATTGACCTCGTGAGCAATAATCAGAACTCAATTTGAATCGCAGATCAAACAGATCTACTAAGTTGTGGATTTCTAGGATTTACAATATGCATATTACTGGATATTATGGAACTACAAACAATTTCTAAATTTGATCCCATAAAATATCAATCATTTCACAATAAAAAAGAAAAAGGAGCAACAATAGGTGCCAGTTGAACTACAAGGCTCTTGGCAATTAACATCACAAATTTCCAAAGTTGTGTCAGCCTCTCGAGAAATTATAAAGTCCTCTGGTGGACCACGTCACTTGTCCACCATTCCACTAAAAAACTTCCACTTATTTAAAATTGTTGAGTCCGTAATTAATTTCTGTTTAAAAAAATTTTCTAACTAACAATTTTAAACAAGTGGCAGTTTTTTAGTAAAATGGTGGACCACATCACTTATCCACCATGTGAATCTTATAATTTCTCCAGCCTCTCACAGTATTGGGAACTAAGATGCATCTCAAAGCAACTTCTAGTAATCCAATGGTTGTTGAAAAATGTATCAGTAGAGAAGAAATTGAGAGAAGTGTCTAAATCTGATGTCTGACAGAAAACTCTGCATTTAAGATGATAGTAAACTCCACCTAAATCTTTTGTGCCTCCCTAGATATTTTTTGCATAATTTGGTTGGAAAAGAATGCAAAGGCACCAACGGTATGTATGCTTGTATATTACGCATTGTTAATCATCAACCCTAATCAAGCTTTGTTGGAACTTTTTTATTCCTGTATTTTCTCCAACCCCATAGACTTTGAGTCCCAAATAAAAATGGCACAAAGAGAAGTGAAATGATCAATTAACTATTTAGTTCCTAGTTAATTTATAATGGGGAAGCATAGTCAAAGAAATCAATTGGGCCATTTGTGTTTGAGAAAAAGAAAATTGTAATTCCTTGGATCCACATGCAGCGTATATAATAAATAATAGTTGGTTGAAAAGGGTTGAAAAAGAGAAAGGACCACTGTAAAGATATTGTCTCTTACTATAGTTGATCTCTTCTTATTGGGCCTACCTACTATAAAAACTTAAAAAGGAATAAATATGTATCTAATTAGCATATAGAGACCTAGGTTCAAAAATCTTACTGCAAAATATAAAATAAGAATAATATTCATTTGATCAGACAGGAACTAAACAGGAGGTTTAGAGAACATGTCTAAATTTTTTAGTCACATGGAACAAATGGTGAGCTCATGAACAAAAGTGCCAAGCGCACTTAAGCACATAGGCCTCTTGGAGCCTAGGTGCAAAGCCCAAGCATGTGCCTGATTGAAGTAAAGTGCACTGTTTTCCAATATAATATCTCATAACTTCTAATAGAAATATAGTAACATATAATAACAAAATAATAATAACTCAAAATTTGTATATTTTACCTATTGGGTAAGTACAATTGTATAATGTTTGTAAATTCAATTTTTTTTTTTTTTTTTTTTGATAAGTAACATAAAGATTTAATTAAAAAGAACACAGCCCAATGCATAGGAAATGTACCAAAGAGGCAAAAACATCAAGAAAGGTAAATTCAAATTTTACCTAAGTTATTATAATTTTTTTTAATTTTTATTTCATAAATTGAAAACAATTATCAATGGTCAATATCATAATAATCTAGTTATAGAAAGTTTAAACATAATATTTTATATAATTCTCTTGTGCTTTATAAAAGTACATAACCATGATAGTTATGATCAAATAATGTATATGGTCCAATCAATATGCATCTAAAAATAAAAGTCAAAGGCCAAAGAGCACAAGAATTGTTAATTAACCTTGTTTGTTTCTTATGACATGTAAATAAAATAATAAAAAATCTGTGTAATACAACACCCTAAGGATAGTGGTTGTGTAGTAAATCACTGGTCCATGTCATTTCTTTCAAGACTAAGCAATTAATTTTGATGATCCATATCTTTTTTAGCAACAGAATAAAAAAGCATGCCTAGGTGTGCTTTATGCTTCATCAAAAAGCTCCTAAAAAGCGTGCCTAAAGAGCACTTCATTAAATGAGATTTTTTTGGCCTAGTGAAGCATTGAGATCTTGGGGCTTTGAGCCTTGAGCTTAAGCATACCTAAAGCGTGCTTTTAAATTTAACAACACTTCTCATGGATTAGAGAGAGAGAGAGAGAGAGGGATTCTTGTGTATTTGTGTGCACTAGCATGTATGCTGGAAAGCCTGGAATGGATGTGTGTTTACATACACATAAATAAGAACATGTGAAACCTAAAATCAAGCAAAAGAACTCTCAAACAGACGACTAAATTAAAGAACACGAAGTATTACATAATTCCCAAATTCAGCTTTCGTCAATATTCAACCAAAGGCAAGAAAAGAGGGGCAGTAGGAACAAGCCCAAGCAGGTACCTTGAGATCAGGTTCCTTGAGGTTAGCATGAAGCCAATCGACAGAGACAACAGGCTCATTTGTAGATAAAGTTTGTGTTGAAAAATTAGCTCTTCTTCCAACCACTGAGGACGCCATAACACAAGGAACCCGAGAAGATGCTTTATATGCTGTATAAGAGGGACTTGATTGAAATTGAAACTGTCTCTTCTGCAAGTAACATGAATAACATATCATATGATCTTGTCTTAAAGAGAATAATACAGTTGGAGAGGTAGCTTCAACTCATTAAGAACACTTAAACAAATAGGTTTTCGATATCCAACTAAAATCTTAAGAAAATATGCTAGAAGATACAACATCTATACAAATAATTGCTAAAAAATCCCACGATCAAAAATACTTTAAAGATTTCCCAATTCAGTTTAAGCCAGGGGATATATAGCAAAAGCATGAAAAACATACTTTTCATTATAGGATTTGTAATGATATCACTACATGAATGTGTACAAGAAAAGCTTTAAATGCACCCCAAAAAAACTACACAGCTGTCAACGCTTTCAGTGCATAGATTTTGTACATAACATACACCACTGGTTGAAATATTTTGAACTACCTCCATATCAGATGCTTCAACCATAACGACAATCACAAAAAAGAGAGAGAAAATAACACACACTCATAGAGTCCAAAACAGTTCCTTTTCTGTTTTGTTTGAATACAAGAGTACAAAAACAATTGCTATAAACTAAACAATACCACTTAAATTGAAGCACATAATCAAAAATAGAGACCACATACAAAAACCAACAATGAAAACTATATCAGAATTCAGAACAAAGTCCACGACTTTTACCAATGAATCCCATGATCTGTAAAAAGCACTGATAAATGCAAAACCCCATCTCTCACACTCAAAACCAATAACAAAATTCGAAGCCCCATTAAAAAAAAGTTTCAATCTTTATATACAAAGGACCATAAAAACGAAATACCCAGATTGCAAAACCGATCAAATCAAGCATTAGAACAAGAATTACACAAACACAATCACAAATTAGGCCAAAATAACCAAAACCCACCAATGTTTTGGACATTCAATACAAACCCAGATAATATTTTCAACACAAAAAGCCATACTTACATTGAATAGGGAAGACAAAAGTCTGGGCTTGTGAGTACTGAGAGAGAAGGAAGAGTGAATAAAACGGTGAGTCAAGAGAGACCTTGTTAGAACGGTCGAAGCCATCTACTCAGAGACCATAAGCGTAAAAGAGTGTGGCTTTTGGACACTTGGAGTCAGCTTTCAGTGAGAGCTTTTGTGTGATGTGAAACTGGCGTGGGAAGCATCTACAGTAGCTGCTAGTCTGCAAGACTGCTGTTGTCTCGTACTGATAAATATTAAATTGTTTTTTATACCTTTCATTCAGGGGACTGTTTGGGTGAGACTATTTCAATGCACATAAGGTGGATTTGTTCAAGTTTAGAACAAAAATATAGGTCAGGAATACGAACAAATAGAAAGGATCTTCTTTGGTTGCCGGCTTGGCTTAAAAAAAAAAAAAAAAAACATTTAAAAAAAAAAATTGTACTACAAATTGGAACAAAGTTTTTGGAGTGAAACCCTTCAAATGCATCAGATATCTTTTATATTGATTGTAAATTTTAAAAATTTAACTAGTGGATTATTATATTCTTCATGCTTGAAATATTAAAATTTTAATTTTTTGTGATATAAAATTATGTATAAAAAATAACTTTATTAATCAAATAGTATTTAACATCTGATTTGAACGAAATTTAATATGCATATTAATAATATAAAGAATATAGAATTCAATAGCTAGATTTTTAAAATTCACACCTAAAAAAGATATATAAGAAGTTTGAAGAGAAATTTTGTTCCAAAAATTGTTTCAGAATTTTTTTTATCACTATACATGGTTATCTCTAAAATTCTTAGGGAGATTCTATAATAAATAAAAAAACCTACAATTTTATATTTGAAACAAATTAAAACCCTATACTTTTCATTAATTGTTTATATATATATATATATATAAAGTGTTATTCCAATCTTTAGTTAGATTATTTCATTCATTGCTGATGAAATTCCTCAAAAATCCCATGAACCGCAAGTATGATAAATGAAATTTGGAAATTTTAAAAATTCACACCTAAAAAAGATATATAAGAAGTTTGAAGAGAAACTTTGCTCTAAAAATTGTTTCACAATTTTTTTTATCACTATACATGGTTATCTCTAAAATTCTTAGGGTGATTCTATAATAAATAAATAGACCTACAATTTTATATTTGAGACAAATTAAAACCCTATACTTTTCATTAATTGTTTATATATATATATATATATAAAGTGTTATTCCAATCTTTAGTTAGATTATTTCATTCATTGCTGATGAAATTCCTCAAAAATCCCATGAACCGCAAGTATGATAAATGAAATTTGGAACTTCCGAGCTTATAACACATCATTTAAGTCATTGAGACCACTTACTCGAATGTTTCTAAAGGGACCCAGCCTAACATTGTTAACCATGGCTAACAATGACAAAACTAATGCCAATACACAAAATTAAATTGTACCGATTTAATTAATCCAATTTTACTCTCTTTCTTGGACTCATTTGATTTCATAGTATTTGAGAGATTGATTTTATAGTATTTGAGAGAGAGATCAGCCATTTAGTCGCCACAACAACCGCCGCAACAAACCATAATTTTTCCTCTCACCACCGCAACAATTGTTGCATCAACCATTTGGTCCTCTTGTTAAAGCAATCACAATTTGGTCTTTTCATCGCTACGACCATTGTTTGGTCCTCTCGTTACCGCCACCATTATCTTATGAAGTATGTATGATTTTGTGAGTATATTATATTGTGTATGACTTTGAGAATGGAACATAATAAATGAAACCTATTTTAGCAAGTGTGATTGAGAATGTGATATTGTTGCAAGAGGTGTTATGGGGGTATGTGGTGTTTTAGGCATGTGGTGTTTGGGTATGAAATTTTAAGCTTGTGTTATTTTCAATATGTGATGATGTGAATGTGATTTTTTTATCCGATTTGTGTCAAGTGCATGTGTTTGAACTTTGAATTAGTAAAAGGGTGGAATGTTGGAATTTATTTTTTGTGTATTTTTTTTAAAGATAATTTCAACTTATAGTGTCTGCTTTTGATAATTACTTTATGTTATCAAACCAAGACACTTATAGGCAATGATTGAAACCTTGATCTCCTATTTGACGACAAAAAAATTTATCAATTGGGCTAACTAGAACCCATATTTTTCGTGTATGTATAAGCAAAACTTTGAGATATTTGTTTCAGTCACCTAGCAATATACTTGACATACTAAGTGGCATAATTTTTTTTTTTTTTTAACTATTAGCTACATCAAATTTTAATCTCATTGGATAGTACTAATCAATATTACAATGTTACCATCCAATGAGCTTAAAAATAAATAAATAAATAAATAAACTACAAAATGTGAAATTGGTAATGGCTAATGTAACTAATTAGTGATCCAATAAATGTGGCAATGGTACGGTCATATGTAATGTTTCTATTGTCAAATGTGATCTATTGTGACTAAAAAAATAAGGGAACAACTAAATGTGACAATGGTACAATCATATGCAATGTTTGTACCATCCAATATGATTAAAAAAAAAAATAAGAAAACCACCAAATATGATAATGATATGGTTATATATCATGTTGATACTACCTAATGTGAAGTTAGAAGTTAGAACCATCAAATGTGACTTAAAAAATAAACAAAGCACTGAATGTGATATGGTACGGTTATCTGTGATGTTTGTATTGCTCAGTATAGATTTTGAATTATCAAATGTGATTTTTTGGTGACTTCAAGAGATAACAAAAGATATTGTAGAATTTTCCAGTATACATATTTAATTAGTAAATATTAATAAATAAAAATTCGAATTAGAGAATTTATAGAAATAACATATCAATTTAACTAGATTTTATTTAAAGAAATTTAATCAAAGATTTGATTGTTGTTTGGGTTGTTCTATAAAAAAAAGATGGTGAATTTTACTTAGTTTAAATGAACATAATAATAATATTAGAATGATGATTGGGCCTGAAAAAATAAAACAAAAATTGCAAACCCAAGCTTGTCTAAAAAGGCCCGGCTTCATCCTAAGCTGTAAAGTGGTCTAAAAAGGTCGGATTTTCTATAGCGTCCACAATTTTCGACTTAATAAGCTAAAAACTGGTGTAAGAAAAGAGCTTGGAACTTGACTTTCCTAGATTGATCGAGTTCCAGTTGCCACAGTCTGTGTCTGATAAGTATGTGTATGTGTGTGTGTTAAATTTATTTTAAACGATTTTAAATCCATTGCTTTTTCAGTGAGTTTCTGTGTGAGTCCATATGAAAAGGCATTGGATGTCTTGAATGAATCAGTTGTGTTTTGTTGATATATAATTATATACACACAGTCACAGGGTTTGGATTTGTGCTGAAACATGTGTGGGTAAGTGAATTCCATGTATAATTCAGCAGAAAAAAAGAAAAAAGAAAAAGTGAATGTAAAAGTAAAGAATTAATGTATATGCTGTGTAGTGTAGTGTTTGTGCTGTGGTGGTGAAGAATCACTGTTTTTGCTTGAAGAATGTGAGGTTTTAGTAGTGTGCGTGTGGGAGCAATTATAGCATGAGAATGTGTATGGATCATGTAGCCATGTATTTCTATGGTGATATACAGTGCTGTGAATCAGTATAAGATTCTTATTCTTATTATTACTTTTTTTTTTTATGGAGATTCTAATTATTATTATTATTTTTTTGAGAATCCGTTCCAATACGCTTATTAATAATCAAGAAATTGCATTATCTACCAAAACAGAAGAACTGATATCTAGAAGAACAGAAAAAGAACAAAATTTAACTCTCTTTGCCAAGGCATTAGCAAAGAGAAATAATTAAAAGTAAATTGCAAATTACATTACTAAAGTTTGGGACTGTTTGAATTTTATACTTTGAAATTTTAGAATTTAGATTTTACCCTTTGGAGTTATATTTTGTTTGCATTAACATTTAACAGCCCCTCCAATCATAATTTTTGTTAAGTGCCACATAAGTTTTCCGCGTGTATTTAATTCGTCCAATAAAATGATGTCACGTCATTTTATTTAAAACAGATTTTAAATTTTTTAAGAAACAAAAATGTTATGACATCCATTTTTTTGAATGAATTAAACATATGTGGCAAGCCTATGTAACATTTAGTGGAAAATATAGACAAAAAGACTACTTATGCAAACAAAATATAATTTAAGGAGTAATGCTACAGCCATACACTATTTTACAATATTTTTACAAAATGTTGATATGACCAACCTTTTATTGGTTTTCATCTAGGTCCATCATTAATATCACTTTTTCATTTACTAATAATTACTTACCATATCAGCAGTTTGTAAATTTTTTTGTAAAATAGTTTATATGTCTAACATTATTATGACTTAAGAAGGTGAAATCAAAATTCTTTCATTATTATAAAATCCAAGTACGTTTAAATTTTAGGAGTAAAATTTGCAATTTAACCAATAATAATTAATTAATTACATTCAAACCAAATCAACCTGTTCACATAATTAAGGATTTAAATTAGGTCCAGTATTTTCAGTGAATTGGATCCGGTCGGATGCCGACATGTATCTAAAAATAAACACGTGTCAATGCCATTAGACACTAGACCCAAACCTCTTAATAATTAAAAGCAATAGAGAACTTTTAAATATATAGTGGAAAAAAGAAAAAACTAGTAACTTCTAGAATTCTTGGGGTTATATTCGTCCTTGTAAAAAACTTATCAAGCCGACGTCTAATACTACTAGTACAACTCGGAATTTTTAAAGTCTATAAAAGCACGTTGGTACAAACCCTAGGACTCCATAACTTTGAGCTTTGTACCAGATCTTCCTTGGCACAAACTCTCACACTCATTCAGTTCAAGGCTTCAAGTCCCAATGTAAGTATATACCCACTTTTACATCCACTGTCTACGGTCTTTCTCCATATTCTCTGCAAATACTTGTTTCGTTTTTTTCTTTTCTTTTCTTTTCTTTTTGTTTTAGACTATTAGGGTTTATGGGGTTAGCTGTTTGGTTGCTTATATACGTATTCATGGCCTTTTTCTCTTACTATATGGCCATAAATTTACTGGGTAGACCTTGAACTTGATGTTAAAGATTTACTTCTTGACGCTTTGTAATTTGTCTTCTGTTTGTTTTGACTTCAAATATTTTCTCTACAAATTCTTAGAAAACTTCTTCTTTTCTTCCATGAATTGTTTGTTTGTTTGTTTTTTCACTGGTACTATTCTCTTTTAGGAGTCCCTTTTTAATCCTTGGAACTATGTTAACAAAGTTTTGGTTCCGAATTTTGAAAAAAGTATTGCTGTTTATGATATATACATAGGATTAATTAATTATTTGCGAGTATGTTGAGGTACTAAATTAACTTTGGCTTTACAAAAAACAAAACAAAAAATCCTTACTTTTGAGTTTAGTGGGTCGTCTTGAAATTGTAAAAAGCGTTTTTTTTTTTAGTGATTGCTTGTGATTTTTTGATGTCCAGGTTTGAACTGAAGTACTGCAGGTTCTGGTTCTTGATGTGATCAAAATTTGAGGGTCATGGTGTTTTCTATTCAATCTAATTGTCTGATAAGAATGTCATTGATTAGACCAACAAATTTGAAGTTTGATTTGCACAGTTTATGTGGATTTATATATGCACTTGAATATATGTTAATAATTTTGAGTGTGGTATTGATTGCTTGGGGGCAATAGGCATGGATATATAGGGAGTTTAGTATATTTGTTTAGGTCAAATTTGTATGCATGTAACCTTCAGATTCTAGACCAGGAAATTTATTTTCTGATTTCCTTTGAAGATGTCTGCACTTTAACAGTTGCATTGGTGTTTTTATTAGGATTTTCAGTTTTTAATGATGATGTGCTGAGTTAGATTCCACAGGCGTTCTTATGTATAATAGATAATCAATTGAAGTTGGAAAATTTTATAAAAGTTTGGTTGTAGAAGATATATGAATATATGTAGAATGGCTTTAAAGCTAGGTAGTAGCTATTGGTTATAGCTCAACTGAGACTTTCGTTGTTGTAATAATATAGCTCATTAGGACTATGGGGGGGGGNTGTTTTGTTTGAATACAAGAGTACAAAAACAATTGCTATAAACTAAACAATACCACTTAAATCGAAGCACATAATCAAAAATAGAGACCACATACAAAAACCAACAATGAAAACTATATCAGAATTCAGAACAAAGTCCACGACTTTTACCAATGAATCCCATGATCTGTAAAAAGCACTGATAAATGCAAAACCCCATCTCTCACACTCAAAACCAATAACAAAATTCGAAGCCCCATTAAAAAAGTTTCAATCTTTATATACAAAGGACCATAAAAACGAAATACCCAGATTGCAAAACCGATCAAATCAAGCATTAAAACAAGAATTACACAAACACAATCACAAATTAGGCCAAAATAACCAAAACCCACCAATGTTTTGGACATTCAATACAAACCCAGATAATATTTTCAACACAAAAAGCCATACTTACATTGAATAGGGAAAACAAAAGTCTGGGCTTGTGAGTACTGAGAGAGAAGGAAGAGTGAATAAAACGGTGAGTCAAGAGAGACCTTGTTAGAACGGTCGAAGCCATCTACTCAGAGACCATAAGAGTAAAAGAGTGTGGCTTTTGGACACTTTTGGAGTCAGCTTTCAGTGAGAGCGTTTGTATGATGTGAAACTGGTGTGGGAAGCATCTACAGTAGCTGCTAGTCTGCAAGACTGCTGTTGTCTCGTACTGATAAATATTAAATTGTTTTTTTATACCTTTCATTCAGGGGACTGTTTGGGTGAGACTATTTCAATGCACATAAGGTGGATTTGTTCAAGTTTAGAACAAAAATATAGGTCAGGAATAAGAACAAATAGAAAGGATCTTCTTTGGTTGCCGGCTTGGCTTAAAAAAAAAAAAAAAAAAATTAAAATGTACTACAAATTGGAACAAAGTTTTTGGAGTGAAACCCTTCAAATGCATCAGATATCTTTTATATTGATTGTAAATTTTAAAAATTTAACTAGTGGATTATTATATTCTTCATGCTTGAAATATTAAAATTTTAATTTTTTGTGATCTAAAATTATGTATAAAAAATAACTTTATTAATCGAATAGTATTTAACATCTGATTTGAACGAAATTTAATATGCATATTAATAACATAAAGAATATAGAATTCAATAGCTAAATTTTAAAAATTCACACCTAAAAAAGATATATAAGAAGTTTGAAGAGAAACTTTGCTCTAAAAATTGTTTCACAATTTTTTTTATCACTATACATGGTTATCTCTAAAATTCTTAGGGTGATTCTATAATAAATAAATAGACCTACAATTTTATATTTGAGACAAATTAAAACCCTATACTTTTCATTAATTGTTTATATATATATATATATATAAAGTGTTATTCCAATCTTTAGTTAGATTATTTCATTCATTGCTGATGAAATTCCTCAAAAATCCCATGAACCGCAAGTATGATAAATGAAATTTGGGACTTCCGAGCTTATAACACGTCATTTAAGTCATTGAGACCACTTACTCAAATGTTTCTGAAGGGACGCAGCCTAACATTGTTAACCATGGCTAACAATGATAAAACGAATGCCAATACACAAAATTAAATTGTACCGATTTAATTAATCTAATTTTACTCTCTTTCTTGGACTCATTTGATTTCATAGTATTTGAGAGATTGATTTCATAGTATTTGAGAGAGAGATCAGCCATTTAGTCACCACAACAACCGCCGCAACAAACCATAATTTTTCCTCTCACCACCGCAACAATTGTTGCATCAACCATTTGGTCCTCTTGTTGAAGCAATCACAATTTGGTCTTTTCATCGCTACGACCATTGTTTGGTCCTCTCGTTACCGCCACCATTATCTTATGAAGTATGTATGATTTTGTGAGTATATTATATTGTATATATGACTTTGAGAATGGAACATAATAAATGAAACCTATTTTAGCAAGTGTGATTGAGAATGTGACATTGTTGCAAGAGGTGTTATGGGGGTATGTGGTGTTTTAGGCATGTGGTGTTTGGGTATGAAATTTTAAGCTTATGTGTTATTTTCAATATGTAATGCCGTGAATGTGATTTTTTTTATCCAATTTGTGCCAAGTGCATGTGTTTGAACTTTGAATTAGTAAGAGGGTGGAATGTTGGAATTTATTTTTTGTGTATTTTTTTTAAGACAATTTCAATTTATAGTGTCTGCTTTTGATAATTGCTTTATGTTATCAAACCAAGACACTTATAGGCAATGATTGAAACCTTGATCTCCTATTTGACGACAAAAAAAGTTATCAATTGAGCTAACTAAAACCCATATTTTTCGTGTATATATATGCAAAACTTTGAGATATTTGTTTAAGTCACCTAGCAATATACTTGACATACTAAGTGGCATAATTTTTTTTTTTTTTTTTTAACTATTAGCTACATCAAATTTTAATCTCATTGGATAGTACTATCAATATTACAATGTTACCATCCAATGAGCTTAAAAATAAATAAATAAATAAACTACAAAATGTGAAATTGGTAATGGCTAATGTAACTAATTAGTGATCCAATAAATGTGGCAATGGTACGGTCATATGTAATGTTTCTATTGTCAAATGTGATCCATTGTGACTAAAAAAATAAGGGAACAACTAAATGTGACAATGGTACAATCATATGCAATGTTTGTACCATCCAATATGATTAAAAAAAAAAATAAAAGAACCACCAAATATGATAATGATATGGTCATATATAATGTTGATACTACCTAATGTGAAGTTAGAAGTTAAAACCATCAAATGTGACTTAAAAAATAAACAAAGCACCAAATGTGCTATGGTACGGTTATATGTGATGTTTGTATTGCTCAGTGTAGATTTAGAATTATCAAATGTGATTTTTTGGTGACTTCAAGGGATAGCAAAAGATTTTGTAGAATTTCCTAGTATACATATTTAATTAGTAAATATTAATAAATAAAAATTCGAATTAGAGAATTTATAGAAATAACATATCAAAGATTTGATTGTTGTTTGGGTAGTATAAAAAAAAAAAAGATGGTGAATTTTACTTTAGTTTAAATGAACATAATAATAATATTAGAATGATAATTGGGCCTGAAAAAATAAATCAAAAATTGCAAACCCAAGCTTGTCTAAAAAGGCCCGGCTTCATCCTAAGCTGTAAAGAGGTCTAAAAAGGTCGGGTTTTCTATAGCGTCCACAATTTTCGACTTAATAAGCTAAAAACTGGTGTAAGAAAAGAGCTTGGAACTTGACTTTCCTAGATTGATCGAGTTCTAATTGCCACAGTCTGTGTCTGATAATTAAGTATGTGTATGTGTGTGTGTTTAATTTATTTTAAACGATTTTAAATCCATTGCTTTTTCAGTGAGTTTCTGTGTGAGTCCATATGAAAAGGCATTGGATGTCTTGAATGAATCAGTTGTGTTTTGTTGATATATAATTATATACACACAGTCACAGGGTTTGGGTTTGTGCTGAAACATGTGTGGGTAAGTGAATTCCATGTATAAATCAGCAGGAAAAAAAAAAAAAGAAAAAGTGAATTCCATGTATGTAAAAGTAAAGAATTAATGTATATGCTGTGTAGTGTAGTGTAGTGTTTGTGCTGTGGTGGTGAAGAATCACTGTTTTTGCTTGAAGAATGTGAGGTTTTAGTAGTGTGCGTGTGGGAGCAATTATAGCATGAGAATATGTGTATGGATCATGTAGCCATGTATTTCTATGGTGATATACAGTGCTGTGAATCAGCATAAGATTCTTATTCTTATTATTATTTTTTTTTTTTTTTTTTGATGGAGATTCTAATTATTATTATTATTATTTTTATTTTGAGAATCCGTTTCAATACGCTTATTAATAATCAAGAAATTGCATTATCTACCAAAACAAAAGCACTATATATAGAAGAACAGATTTCATCTAAACAGTTAAAAAAGAACAAAATTTAACTCTCTTTGCCAAGGCATTAGCAAAGAGAAATAATTAAAAGTAAATTGCAAATTATATCACTAAAATTTGGGACTATTTGGATTTTATACTCTGAAATTTTAGAATTTAAATTTTACCCTCTTGAGTTATATTTTGTTTGCATTAACATTTAACAGCCCCTCCAATCACAATTTTTGTTAAGTGCCACATAAGTTTTCCGCGTGTGTTTAATTCGTCCAGTAAAATGATGTCACGTCATTTTATTTAAGACAGATTTTAAAATTTTTAAGAAACAAAAATGTCATGACATCATTTTTTTTTGAATGAATTAAATATGTGTAGCAAGCGTATGTAACATTTAGTGAAAAATATAGACAAAAAGACTGCTTATGCAAACGGAATATAATTTAAGGAGTAATGCTATAACCATACATTATTTTACAACATTTTTGCAGAATGTTGATATGGCCAACCTTTTATTGGTTTTCATCTAGGTCCATCATTAATATCACATTTTCATTTATCAATAATTACTTACCACATCAACAGTTTATAAAATTTTTTGTAAAATAGTTTATATGTCTAACATTATTATGACTTAAGAAGGTGAAATCAAAATTCTTTCATTATTATAAAATCCAAGTACATTTAAATTTTAAGAGTAAAATTTGCAATTTAGCCAATAATAATTAATTAATTACATTCAAACCAAATTAACATGTTCACATAATTAAGGATTTAAATTAGGTCCAGTATTTCCAGTGCAATTGAATCCGGTCGGATGCCGACATATATCTAAAAATAGACACATGTCAATGCCATTAGACATTAGATCCAAACCTCCCAATAATTAAAAGCAATAGGGAACTTTTAAATATAGAGTGGAAAAAAGAAAAAACTAGTAACTTCTAGAATTCTTGGGGTTATATTCGTCCTTGTAAAAAACTTATCAAGCCGACGTCTAATACTACTAGTACAACTCGGAATTTTTAAAGTCTACAAAAGCACGTTGGTACAAACCCTAGGACTCCATAACTTTGAGCTTTGTACCAGATCTTCCTTGGCACAAACTCTCACACTCATTCAGTTCAAGGCTTCAAGTCCCAATGTAAGTATATACCCACTTTTACATCCACTGTCTACGGTCTTTCTCCATATTCTCTGCAAATACTTGTTTCGTTTTTTTCTTTTCTTTTCTTTTCTTTTCTTTTTGTTTTAGACTATTAGGGTTTATGGGGTTAGCTGTTTGGTTGCTTATATACGTATTCATGGCCTTTTTCTCTTACTATATGGCCATAAATTTACTGGGTAGACCTTGAACTTGATGTTAAAGATTTACTTCTTGACTCTTTGTAATTTGTCTTCTGTTTGTTTTGACTTCAAATATTTTCTCTACAAATTCTTAAAAAACTTCTTCTTTTCTTCCATGAATTGTTTGTTTTTTTTTTCACTGGTACTATTCTCTTTTAGGAGTCCCTTTTTAATCCTCGGAACTATGTTAACAAAGTTTTGGTTCCTAATCTTGAAAAAAGTATTGTTGTTTATGATATATACATAGGATTAATTAATTATTTGCGAGTATGTTGAGGTACTAAATTAACTTTGGCTGTACAAAAAACAAAACAAAAAGTCTTACTTTTGAGTTTAGTGGGTCGTCTTGAAATTCTAAAGATTGTTTTTTTTAGTGATTGCTTATGAGTTTTTGATGTCCAGGTTTGAACTGAAGTACTGCAGGTTCTGGTTCTTGATGTGATCAAAATTTGAGGGTCATGGTGTTTTCTAGTCAATCTAATTGTCTGATAAGAATGTCATTGATTGGCCCAACAAATTTGAAGTTTGTTTTGCACAGTTTATGTGGATTTATATATGCACTTGAATATATGTTAATAATTTTGAGTGTGGAATTGATTGCTTGGGGGCAATAGGTCAAATTTGTATGCATGTAACCTTCAGATTCTAGACCAGGAAATTTATTTTCTGATTTCCTTTGAAGATGTCTGCACTTTAACAGATGCTTGGTGTTTTTATTAGGATTTTCAGTTTTTAATGATGATGTGCTGAGTTAGATTCCACAGGCGTTCTTATGTATAATAATAGATAATAATTGAAGTTGGAAAACTTTATAAAAGTTTGGTTGTAGAAGATATAGAATATATGTAGAATGGCTTTAAAGCTAGGTAGTAGCTATTGGTTATAGCTCAATTGAGACTTTCTTTGTTGTAATAATATAGCTCATTAGCACTATGGGGGGTGAGGTATTGACATTAATACAAAAAAATAGATCTGGAAGGAATACATACATATTTCAATAAAATGCATCTACTATATCTTATAACAATAGATAATCATTTGATTTTTACCTATCTAAGTAAGTGGATTTATTATAGATTTACAATTGCATTGTTGTTGTTCATCACTTCATATATCTGTTCTTTGTCAAAAGATATTACTCAGTGTAATTGTGCCCGGCTTTCACCTTTATTGATGATTTTGGTTTTATATGCTTATAATATTCTTGCTGATTTTACACCTAACCATGAGAACATGTTCTATATATTTCCATTATCCGATCCTTTTACTTCTGGTTTTATTTTTCTCCATTTATTGAGTAATCTTATGAGAATTGGTAACATATTTTACTCATGTTGCCATGCTGTTGTGTGTTTAAATATACAGATTCTGTGATGGCTACAAAACGTATTCTTAAGGAATTAAAGGATTTGAAGAGGGATCCTCCAGTTTCTTGCAGTGCTGGTTTGTTGCCAAACCTGCTCATTGTTTTCCCTTATGACATTCTTTCTTACTATGTTACCATATGTTATACACTTGACAATGTACAACTTTAATAATATCCTTGTTATCAAAACTTTGTCTTTGCATTGTCAGTAATTATATTTCTCAAGATTTATCTGCATATACAGTGTTAGTTATACATTGTCAATAATGTTACTTCTTTTTGGATTTATAACACTCTGCCTTCTTACATAGCCTTAGTGGAAAATTTTTAGAAGTCAAATATTGGTTAGATTTGCATTACAGAACTACTTTGATTGCCACTTTTTCTCTCCGAGTGCTGAAGGAATTATCTATTAATCTACTTAATGGAGTACTCAAATATTTTCTTGGTTTGTGGTAAAATGTTGAGGCTCCACGCTTCTGTTTTCATCACTGTCAGTGTTAAGCATATTATGAATGCATGCCAAAACACCAGCAAAATTGACTCTTTTTTCACAAAAAGAAGCTGACTTAGTTACATTGAATGACTTTTATAAATTTAACTAATAATTAAAATGTTTTTGATTTACAAGATCTAAGTTTCACATGTTTATAGGTCCCATTGGAGAAGACATGTTTCATTGGCAAGCAACAATAATTGGTCCACAAGACAGTCCTTATGATGGGGGTGTGTTTTTGGTTAACATACACTTCCCACCAGATTACCCATTTAAGCCACCAAAGGTAATGACTAAATCTTTTTGTATGCTTGTAGAATTCTTAAGGAGTATCTGTCCCTGTCAATTCGTGCGTCTTCTTGTTTGTATGTACCTTAACCTTTGAACTAGTTAACTGTAACTTTACTTTGAAAGATGTAAATTAATTATGATAAGAGATAGATCAAGTAGAGCATAATCTTTATCCTTCCTGTAATCAAGCTTTTTATCTGTTCATTGATAGAACGCAATAGAAATATAATTTTCAATTTAGAATATTATGACTAGATATGTGGTATTCCTTTGATTGTGTTGACACCATGGTCATTGTCTCATTGATACTACCAAGAGGTCAAAATACAATGTGAACAGTCTGAATTCGTGCTTTTTCTTTTTTGTTTTTCTAAGACATCTTCCACCCTTTAGTTCTCCCAGTTTATTTGTGAATATGCTTTCCAATCAAAACTGGTTGAAAATGATGAAAAAGCTGTTACACAGAAATATACATGTATGTGCTTTCATGGAGATGTCCATTTCAAAAGAGAAAAAAAGAATGAAAAAGCAAATTACTAAAATTGTCTCCATGAATTGACATATAAATATTATATACCTTGAATTTAAAAGGTTTGCTCAAGTTGCATTGTTTAGCGAAATTACAGACTGTTCTTTCAGTTATAGTCAAGGGGATACATTTCAATTGACAAACTTAATTGTGATTTGGCAGGTTTCATTCACAACAAAAGTTTTCCACCCTAACATCAACAACAATGGAAGCATTTGCCTTGACATTCTTAAAGAACAATGGAGCCCTGCCCTTACAATATCTAAGGTATCATTTTAATGTAATTCATTAGTTCTTTAACTTTAGCGAGTGGTCTTGGTCATTCACTTTGGCAGTGTTAAAAGTAATAAAAATATAAGCATAAGTTAGTGCCTCACTCAAGATAAAAATTGTTTGATCAATACAATAATTGGTTGCAGGTGCTGTTGTCGATATGCTCACTACTGACAGATCCAAACCCAGATGATCCTCTTGTCCCTGAGATTGCTCATATGTACAAGACTGACAAAGCCAAGTATGAGACTACTGCTCGAGCTTGGACTGAGAAATATGCAAGCTCTTGATTTGATTTCAGTTTAGGGAACCTATAGGTTGAGTGAAGTGAATTTAAGATGGGTTCTCTAGTAATTTTTTATAAATACAAGTGGATTGAGGTTTTGTACGTACATTTTGAATGCTATTTAGGTTTATAGATATTCATCATTTCTCTTTTACTGCCTGAGTTCTATTGCATTTTGTTTTTGGTTATGTCTACTATCAAATACATATATTTGCTTTTTCATGCTGTGGTCCTTATCAGTTGCCACTAACATAATGAAAAGTGGAAATAAAGAAAACTGCATTAGAAAAGACTAAGAGGGAAAATTAGTCAATGTATGCATTTCCCTAGCCATGTCAGCTAAACAACCAGGCCTTATTTTCCTTTCATGTATATAACAAGTAGCATAAAACACAGCTTTGTTTACAAGCCCAAGCTGGTTATATTTTGCCTCTAGGATTCAACTTGTGGGATGATTTATAACATTTCCCTCATCAATTCCCATACACGTGAAATAATTAGTGGAAGTGGTTGTTGCTGGATGTAAGAAAATGTGATGATATAATCCAGTTGGGTGTTTAGTTCCTTAGAAAGAGAAGACTGAGTACTACTGTGACATTATCTGCAGACTGCATGGGAAGCCACAATTTGTCAAACTTGGCTAAAAAGGAATGCTGAGAGTTCAATAAAACCAAGTAATAACTAGGGAACATATTCATATCAGTAATTCTATCCTAAACCATGTCCTTTTTATTGAATATGCGTTTATTAGTTGTTTGGTTGATGTGGTTAAGATTGTATTTGCATTTGAATGCTGCATGTTTTGTGATTTTGCTTCTGTATATCTAACTCATTCATCCAAAACAGAAATGTTTGGATTGGAGAAGTCTCTTGATTTCAATTTTCTTGAGATAGTGAGACAGGAAATGTAGAAGTCAATAGGATAAGCTTCCAATTATTGTATTGATATCACATTGCTAATAAACAAAGCATATTTATCTACCTCTATACCACCCGAGTCAATGCCTAAGGATACAACATTTATGTTTTCCTTTTTTTGGTCACTTGATAGAGAGTTTCAACAAAAAATTCCACCCCCCACTGCCTCCCCAAAAAATAAAGCCTCAAACACAGTAGCCAAAAATCAATGGTAGAGCTTCCAGGATTTCTTTCCTCCTCTCCTTGTTTCCTAGTTGATGGCTGATATACAAGATCATGCACAAATCAAATTGGTCATTGATGGAATCCAGTTAGAAATCTTTGAATGCCAGCAAAATCAGATACTATGTCCAAACTGTGGAAGCTCCCTCTAATGTCATTTTCAATGTACTTTGCAAGACACTTGCACTGCTTCTCTCCATTTGTCTACAGAGACGGGAAAGAATGAAAATAAATACAAGTAATAGATTAGATCAAGAATAACCATGAACTTTTATAACATGAATCCACAGCTAAGCACTTCTAAGAGCAAGAATTAAGTAAAAAATTGGTGACTTCACATCTGATTTAATTATGTTGGGGTCAAAAGCCTAGAAATAGCTGATATTGAGTAGGGTGAAAGAAGTCAAGAATCAATGAGAAAAGATTGTCACATCTGGCTTTGCATAAGATATGAATGTAATGAAATAAATATGAGGATGCGATATCAATAATCTTTGGATCAAATGGCGTCTTTCCTCAGAAATAAGGGTGAATGGTTAAGTCACAACCATATTATAGGTATGAGCTTTATAAATTATATGTTGACAATATATGTATATATATATACAGACATGCACAAAAACATTGTAAAATATTCATTACAGTGTTACTTAGTCATCTCCAACTAAAATATTTAAGAGTTCATATTGACAATGAGAAAACATTTCTGCTTGTGCAATGTTTTGGGGTTAGGGTGGAGGGGGAGTTGAAATGGAGGAATTGTATTCTTTCCTCATGACAGTCTTTACTTCAAATTCTTTATTACTTCTATGCCTGCATAATCCATAGAAAAAGGCAACGGTATGAATTATATGTGCAGTATATGGAAATCTATGATAAAACACACATCAAGTTTACTGACTCAAAGGAAGAGAACAAGACCCAAAAAAAGAAAAGGAAATCAACTTTGTATCAGAATTTTTGCCTTTTCATGTACTCGTCCTACTTGAAAGAATTATCATAGCAAAACAGTTGGTTCTTTGATTAAACATGGTGTGATTTATAGCTCATTTCATGATAAGAAGCAAGAGATGTCAAACCTTGATGCAGTGGTAAGTGCCATCTACCCCGAGCAATGTATCATGAGTTTGAGTCTAGGAATTAGCCTCTCTAAAATTGGGAATAAGGTTACCTATCAATTACCTCTCCTAGACTACAAAATGAGTCTTGTGCACGGGGTACACCATTTTTTCATTTTAGAAGCAAAGTCTTTCTTATGAGCATCCATGGTTTGCCCCTTTTTTTACACAATTTAATTTAAGAGTTCCCTGTTAATCAATGTTGTCAAAACTGTACCGTGTAGAAGTCTATTCCACATATGATGCTATAAGATGTTTATTACTATTATTTTTGTTATGAGTAATGGCTACAAGAAATTTTTTTCATCTATTCAATATGTATCTATATGTAGTAAATGATGATATGAGAATAATAAGAGTATTTAAAGTTAATACATTCTACTATCATTTCATATTCCACCCATTGTAGGAAAAAGTGAAACCAAATGCAAATGAAATGAGAGGAAATAATCTAGAGGAAGCCTATTAGCCTAACTTTAATCAAGAGTACACTTTCAAGTCTCCCTACCAATTCCTTGTTCCTAATCCCCATTCCTGTTAGTGTAGCCAACAAGTTGGAAAAAATACAGACTTCCTGTGGGGCGGGCTTCATGGGGAGCATAAATTCCATTTTGTTTATTAGTCTACTATGTGCAATCCAATCCAAGGGGTACCAGGCATTCAAAAGCTGCTGATTTTTATCCTAGCTTTGCTTGGGAAATGACTGTGGAGGTATCGTTTGGAACAGAAGTCATTGTGGCAAAACAGCAAAAGGTTATTGATAGAGCAAGTACAGTACTACTTGATGTCAGAGGTACTCTAGAATGGTAAAAGGTCCTTCTGGGGTAGGCCCATGGAAAAATATCAGGAAGGGTTGGGAGAAGTTTGCTTCATACACTCGTTTTGAGGTGGGGGTTGGTTCCCAAGTTTTGTTTTGGCAGTATCATTGGGATAGCAATGAAACTTTCCAGGATAGATACCCTGAGCTGTTCAGGTTTGCCAGAGACAAAGAGGCTTTGGTTTCAGACTATTTGATTGGGTAAATGGTCAGGTGCATTGGAAACCTGTCTTCATCTTAGAGGCACAAGACTGGGAGTTAGATTCTACGGCCCAATTTTTTGGATGATCTGTATGCAGTGAAGGTAACCCCTACAAGTCCCAGTAGATTGGTTTCACTTCTATCACCTAAGACTGGATTCCAGGTTAAAAGTAATTATAGAGTGTTTCAAGTAAGGGCTGTAAATTAAATCCAA
Source organism: Quercus suber (assembly GCF_002906115.3). NCBI lineage: Eukaryota > Viridiplantae > Streptophyta > Magnoliopsida > Fagales > Fagaceae > Quercus > Quercus suber. Next base: position 379,557 of record NW_027069957.1, on the reverse strand, counting down.
TCCAATTTCCTTGGAAATGCATATGGAAAACGCTAACCCTGCCTAGTATTGCATTCTTTGTTTGGGAGATGGCTCTTGGGAATATATAGGTGATGGGTAATCTTTGAAAGAGGGTTTTTATCGTAGCAGACTGGTGCTGCCTGTGCAAATCTGATGGTGAGTTAGCAAGTCATCTCCTGTTACATTGTCCTATTGCTTGTGACCTGTGGGTTTTTTATATTGCCTAGGATCACTTGGGTGATGCCAAATTGCCAAGTTATGTTATGCCAATGTTGGAGTCTTGGAAAGGAGCCTTGAAATTCTGTAGATTCAAGGAAGTGCAGGGTTCCATTCTTGCCTGTCTTATGTTGTGCACTTGGATGGAGAAGAGTCGGTCTACATTTATGGGAAAGGAGTTAACTTTGCCTAATTTTAAGTTAATGTTTTTGAAGACCCTTTATGAATGGAGTTCAAAATCCTATACTTTCTAGGCATATTCTTTGATGGAGTTTGTGATTCTTTTCTTATTCGCCGTTAATTTCTTTGTTTTTATCTTTCTCTCCTCTTTGTGTCTATTTTTCATTGGTGTTTTTTTATTTTTTTTTAACTGTATACTTCCTATATACACTTTCTGTTTTCACTAAATTGACATTACTTAACAAAAAAAGAAATCCAAAGGAGGGGTAAAATATAAATTATGTTTAATGAGCTCAAAAAACGCAAGTATTGTAAAGGAGTATGAAATACTTTAGCATAAACCATATGGCATAACATGGGAGAACGTAAAATTAAATAATTTGTGCCCCCTAGATATTGAAAATGTAACATTAATAGACAAAAAGGAGAGACACAAACCACCCAAAAAAGAAAAAGCATAAGAATGACACTGAGACTTCCTCACATATAAAACCACTAGAAGCCATGCAACAGGGAAAAGAAAAGCATTTAGACTTCCTCATAAATGAAACCACTAGAAGCCATGCAACAAGGACAAGGGTTGAGGTATGCGCACACCTGGCAATTACCCAGAAAAACATGGTTTCTGAACCATTTTGACCCAATGAAGGACTCCAATATGGTCTATAAAGACACAACCAAATTAAATTTGGGGATTGGTTCAAGGCAGAGGTGTTAGGTTCCAGAACAGAACTCATCCAAACTAGATATTAAAGTCACTAAAATAACACCATTGTTAATAGTATTTTTAGAACAGCATTAGCCATATAAGAATCCTAATAGCACAGCCAACCATCCTGATTCCAGACCCATTAAACTTCTCATTATCCCCATATCAACATCTCAAGTTCTGTTTCTTTCCTAGTCTCCTGTCAAGTTCTTGTCCTTTTCACCAATAAGTCATATAGACATTGACAATATCATTTGCAGAGAGCCAAGTTAGTACCTTACCCAGGTCCTTTTTTTCTTGTATCATCTTTGGTGACTACCTCGCATGACAGCCTACAATCAGATCTGCTAATTCTTGACATGTATCAGAGGGTTTTAGCCTCTACAACCAAGGTTGGGAGGGGGCTTCCCATTCAAAAACCTTCCTGTGCTTATGGATCAAATTTGACCATTCCTAACTCACCAGAGTGCTTCATTTCTTTGTTAAACTTATCTGTCAGTATGCATTCAACAATAGATGCATCAGGCTCCCATCTCATTCCTTTACCCACACTAATGCATGTACAATCCGTGTGTAGCAGCACCCATTTTCTCACAAGTACAATTTCTACAACAGCTGATGATGGAGTCCATACTTGGGACTTTGATACTATGAATTGATGTGTTCAGGTTCCTTGGGGATTGTTGAAATCCCTTCTTATGCTAATCCAAGCACTGGAATTTAACATTCATAATTTACAAATCCAAAAAAGAGTTGTACCCAATGCACATAGCTCCTGCTTTTGTGGGATCTAAAAGAGGTCATAGTAGGTAGCCTTACCTCCAAATTTGTTAGAAATCCCTTCTTATGCTAATCCAAGCACTGGAATTTAACATTTATAATTTACAAATCAAAAAAAGGTTGTACCCAATGCACATAACTCCCATTTTTTTGGGGTCTAAAAGAGGTCATGGTAAGCAACCTTACCCCCAAATTTGTTAGGAGGGCCTGATTCCTAGACTCAAACCCACAACCTATTGCTTTTGGTGGAAGGCACTAGCCATCGCACTAAGGCTCAACCTCTTGTAATTTACAAATCTAACCTCAAAGTAAAATCCAGTGTAAATTTTTTTTATTTTAACACACAGAAGATAAAAAAAAAAAAAAACCTTGCAGATATTGCAATTTCAATTATTTCTATAACATTATCATTGAGAAAATGTTGAAAAATAATATAAATTAGGTAGTATGATCATTTAAAATTTTGAACTCTGGCTTCTAGGTATTAAAAGATCAGTACCTCAAAAATGAAAAATCCACCAGGTCTTAACATCAAAGCAGCCCCATTGCAAAGATGGAGAAGATCATCCATGCCATTTAGACCACCATCTAATGCAAGTCTCGGTTCATGTCTACCAACCTCAGCTTGTAGCCCAGGGATATTGTCACTCGGTATGTATGGTGGATTACTGACAATACCTGCAAGTTTTCCTTCCACATCCTTCAATGGTTTGAACCATGATCCTTGCCTTAATTCAATTACATCCTGAGTGGTTTGTAATAAAGTGCAGAAGAAAGAAAATAAATCAGAGATATTCTATTTTGCTGGAAGGAAAGAGGGGAAAAAGATGAGAGTGAAAATTAAGAAACCTAAAAAATTAATACGCTTTAATTTCTCATAGTAAAATAAAAGGCTAATTACATACATTTACCATATCAACTGAGCTGCATTGTCCCACTAAAGTTTAAAACTGAGCAATCAATCCCCCAATGTTACTTAAATTTCCAAAAGCCTCCCTCTAATTCCAATTGCTGTCAAACCAAGAGCAAATTATTGCATCAATGTGCCACCAATCCCAAAGAAGAAAAAATATGCCAAAGCTCTTTTCAGCCTTTTCTTCTTCTCATGCCTCTTAATTTGAGAGCACTTAGAGCTGCAGGGTGTTATTTAGAACTTTGAGCTACATTAGAGGAAATTTTGATCTCAGCATTCATTGCATATCCGGTTGACTATTTGTGGTGTTGTTTTAACAATAAACATCACAGATTTACCTCATCCCCCCCAATGAAAAATAATTTAGTATTCTTTGAACTTTCATTTATAACATCTGAATGCCTTCTAAGAAATGGAGAAAAGGAAGAAAAAGAAAAGCAAATTTGATAACTACTAAAGAAAATTATTCCCCCCCGCCCCCCTTTTTTTTTTGAAGTCCAAATAATTTGGACATTGGTTTCTTTAAAAAACACTATCCAAAAGGTGTCTGGTAGTTAAAATTATTACTGATCACTTACAAGGTTTTTTTGAAAGTCCCAGGAAAATGACTGTGTTTAGCCATTATAAGTGCATTTGCGTTAGGAACCTTAGATGATGACTTGATAATGCAATTGAAGATTATAAATAATGAGGAGAGTTGTGCATATTAGTAAATTTAATTTAAAGAAAACCTATTAAGTAATCAACAAAGATTTCCCTTGCATTCCTGATATTGAACCCTCTAATACCACAAGAACACAGGACACAATTACTACAGCCATGATAATTGGGGCTACAGTTTATTATAGGAGGCATATAAGTGGCTAGGGTTTGGTTAAAAAGGGAATCAAGAATGCTGTAAAGGCTTTGGCCATCTTATTAAACATAATCTTTCAGTAAATTTCATTACATATAGTAGCAGTACATTCACGAGCAAAAATGGAGGACTTGTAAGTTGCTGGCTAAAGTAAAATTTTTTTTTTTGATAAGTGATAAGATTTATTGATATCAAAAAAGGGACGCCCTAGTACACAGGAATTGAAAATTTAGCCACTCTATTATAAAAAGATCCACTCGTATGTTGAATAAATAGATGATCTAAAATTGGAGACTATCTTACCTATAAAAATAAAAAGTTGGAGACTATCTTTTACTTTCTATGTTGAATATATGATTTACTAGAAGCAAATTAAAAACTTCCTGCATTTCATTTCAACATGTAACATGGTCCAGTATATGGATTGTGGGATGAACACTATCATTGTTAGTGAGTTTTCATGAGAAATTATTGAAATTGGAACCATTACATTAAAATGATAAATTCACTAACCTGAAGACCATACTTCTGCACATTAAAAGCTGCCACGGACAGTGCGACAGGGCTTAAATCTGTTGCAATGACCCTCCCACAACTCCCCAAAAAAAGTTGAAATGGAATGAGAAAGGTTGAAGAAAGTTAAGGTAGAGAGTAGTGGGGATATGAAAAGTTAAAATGGAATTGAAAATTTAATAATAAATAAGAATAATTAAAAAAAAGATAAATTAAATATGATATTTTGATTGTAATATAATAGAGTTTTTAATTCACTTTAAATGTTAAAAAATTGTATAAAAAAATTGGTAAAAAATTGATAATGACATGGCTGTTGACATGGCTCAATGGGAGCGTAGCAACATTAAATGCTACGCTTCAGCTTTTAGTAATATATAGATATAGATGAGGAGAGTTGTGCAAGTTAGTAAATTTAATTTAAAGAAAACCTATTAAGTAATCAACACTGATATTGAAACCTCTAATACCTCTCTTAATCCTTCATTATTTGAAACCACATCAGCCACCAAGTCAACAATGAGTTCGGTCTCAGGTCTCGGAATCAAAACCCCATCTTGGACACTCAACACCAAGTCCCTCCAGTGCTTACACCCAACTAGATACTGAAAAGGCCTCCTCTCTTCAATCCTCTTCTTCCACAGATTGTAAAGCTCTTCTATGCCCGTCCCTAATCTTACATTTGTTTGATTGTTTTCAATACCCATTTGGGAAAACACAGTGTGATCCTCAATTGCATCTTCCATGAGCCACTTAAGCTCCCTGCACAATAGATCCGAGTCTGGACCATTGTCGGAGTCTAGAAAGGTTGTCCCAACCGAAGAAGCAAGATTTTTGGCCCAATCATGCCATTTCGGAGGTCAGAAACAGAAGCTGAGTGCAGTGGTGGTCTTAGAAAGAGAGGAATTTAAGGCTTAAAAGAAGTGGGTGGGGATGACATTGAAGAAAAGCAAATGGGTCGAAGAAGATTGGTACATATAGAGGGTTTAACAAAGATCCATAAATTAGAAGGAAAACATCCACGTATGAAGCTCAGCTTCATCTTTTTGGCAATATCAATGTCAGAAAATGTAGGTTTCTCTATGCTACATATCATTCTTAAACCTGGAACAAAATTAAATAACCCCCAAAAAATAAAGCTACAAACTTCTATAACATCAACATCATCCTGCCAAAAATTCTCACCACCCACCTTATAACAAAACCAAATTCTGATTCCACCATAAACCCATTAAAAATGCTCCCATAAACACTATGTCCAAAGCAAGAATTAAAGGCCTAGACTTTAAATTTCATCACCAGCATTGAAATTTCTCTATTGAATTCTCGACCACTCTCCTGGTTCTGAATGTACCAATAACTTGGCTTCTAAAAATAATGAAAAGCAGAAGACAGAGACTAAAGCAAGAATGTCCAAACTTAACAGAAACATGAAAATATAAGGTTTCTATACTTCAGACATTATACGAGAAAAGGAGAGAGAAAGATTTAAACTTTAAACCAAGCAGGGCCTTTCACTGGGCTTTTAGAATTGAAATTAGAATTTCTATGTTTCAATCATTGATTAGAAGAAGAAGTTTGTGTGTGAATTTTCATGGCTAATATTCCCCTTTTTTCTAAGCAACCAAAAAAAAGGGAATGGAAGAAGAAGAATGGGACCTGGAGAACTTCACAGCCAGTTTAGGAGAGCAGGGAATATGGGTAACTAGGCATAACTATCAAACTTTATAGTTAGTTGGCCCGGTTCGGAAAGTATATAAGATAGTAGCATCTCGAGCATAAGAGGCTCGATTTTGGGCCTATAAATCGAGTTTTTGGGACTCGATTTTCATGGGTTGATGTGGCATTTTTTTCACGTGGCAACCACGTGGAAATCGAGTCTCAAAGGCTCGATTTCTAAACCAAAAAAATTTCAAGTCTCAGCGCCTCACCTCACCGGATCAGATCAGAGAGGGAGAGAAAGACCAGATCAGATCAGAGAGAAAGAGAAAGACCAGATCAGAGAGAGAGAAAGAGGCCGCGCGGTCTAGGCTCACGCGCGGCCTGGGTCACGCAGCCAGGCCTCGCATGAGCCCAGGTGGCGCGCGAACCAAGCGGCGCGCGAGGCCTGGCCGCGCGAGCCTGCGCGAGCCCGGGCCTCGCGCGACCCAGGCGGCGCGCAAGCCTGGGTCGCACGGCCAGGCCTCGCGCGCAGCCTAGGTCGTCGCGCCGCCTGGGGCTCGCGCGAGGCCTGGGCCTTGCGCGGCCTCGTTACCGCTGCCTGGCCTAGGTCGCCGCTGCCTGGGGCTTTCTTCTTCAGTTTTTTTTTTTTTTTTTTTTGCTCTGATTTATGATTTCTGATTTCTTTCTTTGCTGTGTTGGGTGACAGTATATATGGGCTTATAAATCGAGTTTTAAAAACTCGATTTCCATGTGGTCGCCACGTGAAAAAAGTGTCAACTCAGACCCGATCAAAACATGAAAATCGACCTTTAAAAACTCGATTTATAGGTCCTAAATTGAGTTTCTTAGACTCGAAATGTTAGTAAAAAATATAGTTTGAAACTAGTGACTATTAACTACATAGTTGGATTTTTATGGTTAAATTCCAATTTCGTTCTCAGGAGAGCTCCTTGCTCCTCTTCAAGGAGTTGAAAAAGAGTGAGGTACGGTTGGGAATGTGAGGGAAAAGTTTTGTCAGAGATAGGGGTTTATGGCTTTTTCTTTTTTTCTTTTTTTGTTCAAGTGATTTATGGGCTTTTTTTTTTTTTTTTTTAATTTTTTTAGAATATGTTCTAAAAATTGGATCAAATCAACCGGTTCAATAAAAACTATAAACAGAATCTTTTTTCCAATTTTGTGGTCCGTTTTAATTTAAAACCATATTTAAATTCATTTTGGAACTCAACTTAAAAAAAAAAAAAAAAAAAAAAAAAAAAAAAAAAAAAAAAAACTTGTCTATATTCGCTAATAAATTATGCTTAAATAAAATAGGGAAAAAAAAAAACCTTAAGCATATTTTAAAACTTAAATTTTAAATAAATTAAGATCAAATATTAAGTCTTTGTTAGAATCTATTTTCCTCTCTCTTGTGTATATATTTGTTTCTCAAAACAGGAAAAAAAAAAAAAAAGTTCAAGTAGTAGGTTATATAATTAACAACGGAGTCATCTAAAGATGGGATTTCATAGTGAGTTCCAATTAATTCAACTGGTAAAATCTCTGATAGTTATATAAGAGATCTAAGGTTCGATCACCCCTTACACCAAAAACTGATTGGTGTCTATATATAATATAAAATCAAAACTTTTGGTGTTTATTAATGTTTTCTAATGTTACTACGCAAGCTTTTGAAAATTGATATTTTTCTACATTAGAGCATTTTATAAAAATTTATTCTAATTAAAATTACGATTGATATTTCGTACATCTAATCACCTATTTTTTGGGATCATTACTGTAAGCTTAAATCCAAAAAGAAGAAATGAATCCTAGGAAAGAATGTAAAGAAATTGAATAAGCAGGTTTAAAATACAAATTATTTTCAAAAAGGCAAAAGCAATTGCCTGTGTTAAATATGTACAAATATTAATTCAAGAAATCATTTCATGAATGACGTAAAGCCTAAACCAATAATCCATCCCTAAAACATTGACTATATTACTCATAATAGCTTGAGAAGTATGCATTAAACAACAGATTATCACGGGACTTAATTCAAAATTTTAGGAAAATGAATGTTTGTCAACAAAACATTGTACTCAAAACGATTTTATATATAGTTCATAATCACCAAATAGTTTATGACAATACCTATTCAGCATTGTTTCTTTCCACACAATTTCAACCATATGAAACTAATGAAAATATGCAGTAGACCTTAACTCATATGAAACTAATGAAAATATGCAGTAGACCTTAACTCATCAATATAAAGCTAGAGAATGAGAGAGAGAGAGAGAGGTGCACTGAGTAAGTGATCAAAATTAATAGTAGTTGCTACTTGCTATCAACGTGATACGCTCCCAAGAAAGTGAAAGTAGAATAATTAATCATAATGGAAAATGTCTGTGTATGTTATCATTTTAAAAGCAGAATAATAAGGTAGAGCAACCAAACTTTCACTTGCTTGACCGTTAACTGAGGCAGGAAAATGTTTGTGAATGTCATCATTTTAAAAGCGTACAATTTACGTCTACACCATAACTATAGGAGCCAATATATATAATACAAACTTGTATAACTAACTCTGCCTTGCACTAAAATTTCACTAATTTCCTACTTTTCCAAACCAATGAAACTTCACAACCCCAATTTCCTACATTGTGCTCTTCATACCTTCATATGTTTCTACACTTTACCATAATTACCTTACTATGCTTGCATCCTGCCATTTCTTCTGCCACTCCAACAAACAAGACGTACCGATCGTTTGGCTTTGCTCAAATTCAAAGAATCCATTCCTAATGACCCAACTGGAGTCTTGAACTCATGGAATCATTCTATTTAGTTTTGCAACTGGTATGGAGTTACATGTGGCCACCACCATAAAAGAGTCACGGCTTTGGCACTACAGGGGCATAAATTGCATGGAACTTTTTTTTTTTTTTGAGAAACAATTGCATGGAACTATTACACCTTACATTGGACACCTCAGATTTCTTAGAGCCATCAACCTCCGAAACAACAACTTTTATGGTGAAATTCTAAAGGAAGTTGGTCATTTGTTCCGCCTGCGACATCTCGATCTTTCAAATAACACACTAGGAGGTGAAATTCTAGCCAGTTTGACCAACTGCTTCGAACTCAGGGTAAGGTACTTAGCATGGAACAAACTTATTGGGAAAATCCCAATGGAGCTTGGCTCTCTGTCAAAGCTTCTTTATTTCCAAGTTCCAGAAAACACGTTGATAGGACGAATCCCACCTTCCTTGGGAAATCTTTCGTTGGTCGTACATTTTTGGGTAGCCTCTAATAATTTAGAGGGAAATATTCTAGAGAGCATAGGTCGTTTGAAAAGCTTATCAGTTTTCGCAGTTGGAGTTAATAAACTGACCGGTATGGTCCTTCCTGTCTCTACAATTTGTCATCTATCAGCATATTAGGACTTTCATATAACCAACTTACTGGAACTCTTCCAGCAAACATAGGCCTCACTCTCCCTAATCTCAAATTATTCGAACTTGGTTACAATAAATTCTTTGGGCCAATCCCTATTTCTTTATGCAATGCATCTAAGCTTCAAATAATTGGCCTAGGGTTTAACAACTTGGTGGGATCATTTCCGACTAATTTGGGATATCTACTATATCTTGAATACCTAAGTCTAACTGACAATAAATTAGGAAGGGATTTGGACTTCTTAATGTCTTTAAGAAACTGTAGCAAAATGGAATCACTGGAAATTGAAGGAAACCAATTCGAAGGTGTTTTGCCCAATTCTATTGGCAACTTGTCAACACAACTTACTGAATTGTATTTAGGAGCAACAAAATATCACGAACAATTCCTGCAGCGTTGCAAAATCTTATCAACTTAATTGGCTTGGGCATGAATTTGAATATTTTCACAGGTGTGATACCTACTTATTTTGAGAAGTTTCAGAAGATGCAAGGATTGTATTTATAGGGGAACAATTGGCCAGGGAAAATTTCAAGCTCCATTAGCAACCTCACTCAATTGGTTGAATTGGACTTTTCTCAAAACAATTTAGAAGGAAGCATACCTCCAACTATTGGTAATTGCCGAAGTTTGCAACAATTGGATGTTTCACAAATTAAAATTACCTCAGTGGAGCCATACTTCAGCAGGTTTTTTTCTCTTTTCTCTTTGTCGCTATTACTCAATTATCCTACAACTCATTTAGTGGCAAATTACCTGTTGAAGTTGGCAATTTGAAAAATATTTATTTTGTAGATGTCTCTGAAAACAACTTGTCTAGTGAAATTCCCATAACAATTGGAAATTTATTGAAGTCGTAAATGCACTTTTAGTCCCTACATTTTGACTTTTTTCTATTTTGGTCCCTATATTTTAATTTTACCACTTTTAGTCCCTAAACCAATTAGCGCGTGTCATATCAGTCCTTGCCGTCAGCCAATTAACGGAAAAAGCTGACGTGGCTGATGGTACTATTAAAATAATAATAAAAAAATTTATTTTGGCATTAAAAATGCCACATCTAAATTTTAAAAAAAAAATTAATTTATTAATTTTAACTAAATAAAAAAAATTTCATTATTTTCGGAATAAAAATGGGTAAGATGTTCTTCATGTTCTTCAGATTGCCCAGAAAATTAAAACAATCTAAGATTTTCTTTTCTTTTCTTGTATTTTCTTACCAAATAAACATGCAAAAATTCATACAAAATTCCTATCCTCCACCGAAACATTCAACATGAAAAAATTATCAAGCCCACATTAAAAAACCAACCCAGAAAAATCATCAAACCCACCACAACCAACGAATCCAAACCAATCAACAACCACCACTGCTTGGGGTTCACAATGCCACAGCCACCAATCTTAGAGAAAACCCACTATCATCAACCCAAGCCAAAATCATCAAAGGACCCAACCGACCAAAGGAAGACCAAAACAAACAAACCAATCGACCCACACCAACAACAAACCCACTGCAACCAATGAAACGAAACCAATCCACAACCACCACCACTTGGAGTTCACAACACCACAGCCACCAACCACCGATCCGTTTTTCATAACACCCACCAGCAAGACTCCAAAATTTTCCCATTATTTTCTTCGCATCAAGACCCCATGGTCTCCATAATCAAAACCTCGAAGATCAGCCCTTGATTTGCTCACCGTTGGTTGAGATTGGGTGTAAGGTTTTGAGCGGAGATGGGATTTTTAGACTAGGAAAAGCTTAGGTTAGATTGGCGATGCGTGGTGGAGAAGAAGGCCGACCTTGTGAGCTCCGGCCATGGAGCTATAGTGGAGAGAATTTTGAGATCAGAGGGAGATTACGTCCATGGAGGCCGAAGAGAGAAAGGGAGAGGGAGAAAGAGAGAATTAGAGATAAATAAAGTTGGTTAGGGTTTTTTAAAAAATTTGATGACTGACGTTAAAGAAAAAAAAAAAGAATAAGAATTAAAAAGATAATGATTTTTGTTATTTAAGAAATAATTTTAATTAAATTGTATTTTAGGTTTTTTTAATATTATTTTAATAGTGTCGTTAGCCACGTCAGCTCTTTCTGTTAGTTAGCTGACGGCAAGGACTGATTTGACACGCGCTAATTGGTTTAGGGACTAAAAGTGGTAAATTTAAAATGTAGAGACCAAAATGTAAAAAAGTCAAAATGTAGGGACTAAAAGTGCATTTGCACCTTTATTGAATTTAGAAAACCTCTACTTACAAGGGAATTCCTTTGAAGGAATCATACCTTCATCCATGTCTTATTTGAAAGGCCTTGAACTTTTGGATGTTTCGCGAAACAACTTATTTGGATTTATTCCAAGGGGACTAGAGAAACTTTTATATTTAAAATACTTGAACATTTCGTTCAATGATATTGAGGGCCCATTACCAACTATTAGAGTTTTTAGAAATGTAGATGCAATATCAATTATTGGAAACAATAAGCTTTGTGGGGGTATTCCACAATTACAACTACACAAAATGCCCCAAAGTTACAAAATCAAGAAAGTCTCTTGCTTCTAGAACAATAATCACAATTTTTTGTGTGGTTGCACTTGCATGTCTCCTTCTTGTTTCATCATTTCACATTTTTTTATTGGAGGAAAAAATATAAAAAGAAATCATCTTCTATAGTCTCAAAGATGGATCTCCTTCCAACAATTTCGTACAAAATGCTTCATTGAGCAACTAATGGATTTTCTCTCAATAATTTGATTGGATCTGGTAGTTTTGGATCAGTTTACAAAGGAGTTCTTAATCAAGAAGAAATGTTAGTTGCAGTAAAAGTCCTAAACCTTCAAACTAAAAGAGCTACCAAGAGTTTTGTGGTGGAATGCAATGTCTTAAGAAATGTTCGACACCTAAATCCTGTTAAGATCTTAACATGATGCTCCAGTATCAATTATAATGGCGATTAATTTAAAGCTCTTGTATTTGAATTCATGACAAATGGGAGCTTAAATATGTGGCTACATCCAATGACAGATTGCGAAAATCAATCAAAAAATTTGAGCTTTCTTCAAAGAATAATTATTGCAATTGATGTGGCTTCTGCATTAAATTATATGCACAAACATTGTCAGCAACAAATCATACATTGTGATTTAGAGCCAAGCAATATTCTTCTCTATAGTGAGATGGTTGCTCATGTAAGCGACTTTGGTTTAGCAAGACTCCTCACAAGCACGAATGATTCTTCCCAGAAGTGTACTAGTACTCGGCTATGTTGCTACAGGTATAACCTCTCTTATTTAGTTTTAAATTCTTAACAGTCCTGTAATATGTTGCTTTTCGCTTTGTCAATTTATCAAAAGATAAGAATTAACTACTTGTATTTTTTAGCATATAAGCTTTTTAATATTCGTAAATTTAGTATAAACATATTAACATACTCTCTTGCTTACTATTTCTTTGTCTCTTATAACAAATATTCACTTGAGTACATACAAGCACATAATTAATTTTACATAAAATTTAAAATAAAATAATTAATAGCAAAAATAAGATTCATACTTTGAGAAATGCCTAAATTAATTTGGTGATGGACATTTCGATCCTTTGGCTAAGCTTCATATCTTCTTTGTATGCATATATTTCGATCAAATTGAACATGCAAAAAGAAAAAGAAAGAAGTAATTTGGCCCCTCGGGGCAAAATTTTCGTACATTTTCCTTCCATTGCGGAAGTAATATATCATCTATAAGCACCGTGGGACTTCATGAAAACCAACTAAGTGGTACCCTTCCAGCAAACATAGGAAAGGAGTTGGGCTTCTTAACATCTTTAAGAAATTGTAGCAATTTGAACACGTTGGATATTGATGGAAACCAATTTGAAGGTGTTTTACCCAATTCTATAGGCAACTTGACAACCCAACTCACTTATTTATATATTGGAGTCAATCAAATATCTGGATCTATTCCTGCAACATTGGAGAATCTAATCAACTTAATTGTTTTCGACACGCGGTACAATCTTTTCACTGGTGTCATACCTCTTTATTTTGGCATGTTCCAGAAAATGCAAGGATTGTACTTATTTGAAAACAAATTATCAGGGAAAATCCCAAACTCCTTAGGCAACCTCACTGAATTGGTAGAGCTCTATTTATTTCATAACTATTTAGAAGGAAGCTTACCTCCAAGTATTGGTAAATGCCAAAATTTGTTGTGGCTAGATGTTTCAAAAAATTACCTTAGTGGAGTCATACCTCTTCAAGTTTTTTATCTTTCCTTGTTAATATTACTCAATCTATCATACAACTCATTAAATGGCAAATTACCTGTTGAAGTAGGCAATTTGAAAAATATAAATTTCCTGGATGTCTCTGAAAACAATTTGTCTATTGAAATTCCGTTGACAATTGGGAGTTGCTTGAACTTAAATGAGTTATATCTACAAGGGAATTCTTTAAAGGGGACCATACCATCATCCATGGCTTCTTTGAAAAGCCTTGAATATTTAGATGTTTCAATAAACAACTTATCAGGGTTGATTCCAAAGGGTCTAGGGAAGCTTTCATTCCTAAAATTTTTGAACATTTCATTCAATGATATTCAGGGTGAGCTACAAATAGAACGAGTTTTCAGAAATGTAAATACAATATCAGTGATTGGAAACAATAAACTTTGTGGCGGTATTCCACAATTGCAACTACCAACATGCTTCAAAGCTATGAGATCAAGAAAGTCCTGTGCTTCTAGATTAACAATCACAATTGTTTGTGTTGTTACATGTACTCTTCTAGTTTCATCATTTCTTGTTCTTTATTGGAGGAAAAAACCAAAAAAGAAACCATCATCTGAAGTCTCAAATATTGATCTCCTTCCAACAATTTCGTACAAAATGCTCCATCAAGCGACAAATGGATTTTCTCTCAACAATTTGATTGGATCTGGTAGTTTTGGAGTAGTTTATAGAGGAGTTCTTGAGCAAGATGAAAGATTAGTGGCTGTAAAGGTCCTAAACCTTCAAACAAAAGGAGCTCCCAAGAGTTTTATAGCTGAATGCAATGTGTTAAGAAATATTCGGCACCAAAATCTTGTAAAGATCTTAACATGTTGCTCCAGTATAAATTATAATGGTGATGAATTCAAAGCTCTAGTTGAATTCATGATAAATGGCAGCTTAGATATGTGGCTTCATCCAGTGGTAGATAGTGAAAATCAATCAAAAAATTTGAGCTTTCTTCAAAGACTTACTATTGCAATGGATGTGGCTTCTGCATTAAATTATCTTCACAATCATTGTGAGCAAAAAATCATTCATTGTGATTTAAAGCCAAGTAACATTCTTCTTGATAATGAGATGATTGCTCATGTAAGTGATTTTGGTTTAGCAAGGCTGCTCACAACTACTAATGATTCTTCCCAAAAGCATACAAGTACAATCGGGTTAGAGGGATCTATCGGCTATACAACACATATTCACGTGGATAAACACACAAGCACATAATTAATTTTATATTTATCATAAAATTGAAAATTTTGAAGTAAAAATAAGATTTAAATTTGACTTAAACTCTGAGAGACGCCTAAGTTGATTTGCTGATGGACTTTTCAATTTGCAATCCTTTTACTAAGCTTCATATCTTCTTTCTACGCATATATTTCCTAAATCAAAATGAAGCAGCAAGGTAAAAAAGAAGAAGTACTAATTTGACCCCTTTGGTAAAGCTACGAATAACTTCCTTCCATTTTAGAAGTAATGACATTTTTCTTATTACCTTTTAATATAGATTTGTTCCATGTTCTTGACTTTGCTTTTGTAGGACTCCAATCCATGTTTTCATTATATGTAGAGAATTGCTAAATTTTTTTACGTTTTATGAGCTGTAGAGTATGGCGTTGGTGGTGAGGCATCAGCTGAAGGGGATGTATATAACTTTGGAGTCCTTGTGTTGGAAATGTTCACTGGAAGGAGGCCCACTAATGATATGTTTAGAGATGGTTTGAATCTCCATAACTTTGTTAAGATGGCACTACCAAAAAGACTTGTTCAAATTGTCGACCCACTGCTTTTACTAAGGGAAGCTATAGAAATGGGAGCAGCAACTACAAAAATAATGGCAAAAGAAGAAGCTGATAACAATGATGACAATGCCAATGAAATTGAAGTAGAAGAAGCTGATAACAATGAGGAGTTTATGCAAATTGATGCCAACATGCAAAAGTTCTTACTCTCAATCTTTAACATTGGAATTTTATGTTCAATGGAATCCCCAAAAGAGAGAATAAGTATGGAAGAAGTCATTAAGGAACCATAACTGATAAGAAAATACTTTTGTTAGTTTGGGGAACCTCAAAGGTAGACCAAGTAGATCCCAAGTCAAAGGTATTTAACTTTTACTAAAAGATTGTCCTAATTAGTGTATCCTTGTCATTTGTTTATGGGTCCTGTTAACGGATGCACTTAGAGTATTTAATATTAATAAGAATGTTTTAATACCACTTTTTTTTTAGAGTGTTTTAATATCACTTTTATGAGAAATATAAAAAAGCTGTAAAAATAGTCGGTTGATTTTTTCTTTTTCCCTAAAATGTTTCTAAAAATATTTATTAAACTAATACTTTTGAGGCATCCATTAACTTTTCCTTTTGTTTGTTTTCTTTAGTCAATTTGCAAAAACTTCTTTAAAACATAAAGCATGCAAATTTTATGTTTACCTTTGTATTAAATTTCGAGTAGAATATCCTAGCTAATTGCACAATTAGATTTTCATTTCTCATTCATAATCAAAAACTAGATTTTCCTCCAAAAAAAATATATATATATATATATATATCAAAAGCTAGATAGAATTTGTCAAGCTAATTGCACAATTAGATTTTCATTTCTCATTCATAATCAAAAACTAGATTTTCCTCCAAAAAAAATATATATATATATATATATATCAAAAGCTAGATAGAATTTGTCACCTTCTTGTAAATTTTTTATTTCCATTTTCTTTTTCCAATGATCCATGCAATAGTTATTGTTTTTTATTTTATCAAGGTATGGAATATGTTGAGCTAACGAACTTTTTTGTGAACTGCAGGAGCATGAAACTATTGAAAGAGATTAAATCTCTTTGATAATGCTAGGTTAATATCCGTTGCTGAAATGATCAATGGATTGCTTCCTTTCTCTTCTGGTGAAGGAGTTGTCCTCATGTACATTGATTGGTTCTATTACTGTGATGTGTGTTTATGTGCTTGTACGAATAATCAATGCAATTCTTAAAAGCCTTCATGGGAAGGGAATGTATCAAAGATGCCGTGTAAGTTTAGAACTTCAGATGTTTTTATGCTGCATTATTCTAGTGTTCAAATAAAAGTGGATCTTGTGTTTTTATTTTCATTAAGCTTTTAAACACAAACAAAATTAGAGAGTGGATTTCAACAAAAATTCAAGGAAATCAATTCATCGTATGGTGTAGTTTAATCCAACTCAGGGTCATGATTCGCATTATTTTTCTTCAATTTAAATGCATTAAAATCAACACACTGTATAATGCCAATTACTGATCGTATCATATATTTTGGTGTATAAGATCTCAAATCCTCTTATTGTACACCTATAATATCCCACCATATCGTATATTTATATGAATTACTTTGGCTGCGGATTGAATGACTAGGTTGTGATTTATTCCAATAAATAGTACAAACAGTTAATTCAAACACAATAAATATTAAATAACACTAAATCTGATAATAACAATAAGCACTATAAAACAATGAAAACTCACACAGATTTGATGGCACAGTAGAAAGCTACTCTGAGGGATCAAACTCCGTAGAATATTCACTACAAAAAAAGAATTAAAAATATTCTACTTACAAAATCTTTGCAAATGTAGACTCTCAATTGTAACATCTGAAAACGTCCCATTTTGCCTTCCCAGTGTAGAGGTCTTATAACTCTAAAATTATTTTATAGAACTTTCTTTTTGAACGAACCCCATCACCAACACTAGAACTTCGGTATCTAAGGAACTTCTTGAAGATTTTTGGCAGTAAACTCACAAGTTTGAATGAGTACAAGGAAATCATATGGAAACACAAAATACACATAAACCAAAGTATCTATGCCCTGAATACTTCAACATGTTCTAGCTGCAGATCATACATTAACATTTAAAAGCAAAGGTGTGACAAAATTGACCAGAAACTTCAAGTTCTCAAACGATCATTTCCCTAGAGAAAATTCTTAAATGGTTTGCAGATTCTTTCGCAGTTTCTGCATTCTCTTGTGAAGAAAATCAGAGATCTATGTATAATAATGACATGCAGTCACATATACAAAACACGGCAATAATTCTTTTCAAAAATATACTTTTTAATAATTTGTCTATGGTTTATTTTCTGATTAGTTTGGGAAAATCAAATTAAACAAGTCTCTAAAACAGGTATCATACACCAAAAATCAGCCCAAGCAGAGTAATGTAATTGTAAATAAATAAGGTATTTTGTGTATGACCCATAGAACTCCTACACAGTAGGCACCTCAACGGGATGGCACATATCCGACTCTAACTCAGGGACGGCCCCAAGATTTCAAGCTTGGGGGGCTGGAGATAAACGAAATTTTATTTTTTTCAAATACGCATCCAATAGTATTAATAAACAATCAACCAAGACAAATACCCAAATTTTATCATGTTGATTAACATGATATTCTCATATTTGTTTGCGTGTTCCGGGATCATAATCCAAAGAATCAAGATCAACTCTTTCAAATTGTGTTTGAGAGATTGAAACATCAACATTTTCCGGAATTGGGGAATGCATATTTTCTAGAATTGGAACATCCACATTTTCTAGAATTGGAATATCAACATTAGTTGTTGGCAATCCCACGTTGACTTCAGAAGAATTTGAATATTTTCTTTTGAAAAAATCAAGTATTGTAGTTGATTTTTTCATAATCTACAAATAAAATAAGAATCATATATATTAAATTTGTGTGGCAATTTTCTTAAATTTGTGTGACAATTTTCTATATTATATGATTTTTTTTTTCTTTTTGTCTTTAGTCTGCCTTTATTTATCTTTGTCTTTGTGTTATCTACATCTTTTTGACATTGACAGACTAACCCAATCCCACTACGGCACTACCGACACTATAAATTTATTTTGCACTACTAAGTACTAACAAAAACTTTTCTTAACTTTACTTCTTCTTCTTCTTTTTTTTTTTTTTTCCTGTCACAGTGTCACTTGTCCCTATTATGCCCAACCACCAGTGAACAAAGATGAAAGAACAAACAAACAGTCAAAGTAATCTCTACAAACTCTACTCTCTCTTAATCTCTCTTATGAACTATATAATACAAGAGAGAATCACAAACACACACAGTGACAGAGAGTCAAAGCCAAAAAGCCAAAAAGAACCCCCCCCCCCAAAAAAAAAAAAAAAAAAAAAAAAAACCAGAGGGCCGCAGCACAGATTCAATTCACAGAATCACAATCACCAACATCAGTAATCAGTTCATCACTCATCATCAGTCATCAACAGGGACGGACCAAGTAGGGGCCTACGGGGGCCGGCCCCCTGGGCCTAAAAAAAAATAGCAGGTTAAATTTTTCAAAAAAAAATAACTAAAATATAATATATATATATAATTATATATGGCTTGAGCCCCCTTGGGCCCCTTAGTTTTTAGCTCAGGCCCCTCCCAAAATCCTGAATTCAAGCCTAGCCGGCTGGCCCAAGAGGCAAGAGCCCATGACCCATGTAAATAAAATTTAAAAAAAAAAAAAAAAAGAAGAAGAAAGAAGAGAATAAGAAACTCAATAGTAAACCTAACAGAGAAAGTGAAAGACAAAGGAAAAATAAAATAAAGGAAACAGAGAGATAGTGAGGTGAGACAGAGAGATAGTGAGGCGAGACAGAGAGATAGAGACCCATGTCGACACTGCTACAACAATACCCACGCATGCCGACGCCGATGTGTGACGGCGAAAGTCTACCCAGACCCAGTACGACAGTACCCACACCGACGCCGCCATCATCACGCGAGACGGCAAGAGTCTCAGCTGTCGCCGTCACCACACAAGCCCCATCTTACTGCCACCGCCAGTTGCTCGAGCCTTCATAGGTATTTAATCTATGATCCTTTCCTAGTTTCCTTAAAACCTAAAAATAAATAAGATGTTTATGCTTGCTTGTGGAGTGTTTGTGTTCTTATTGATGACTGATGATGAGTTATGACTGATTACTGATGCTGGTGATTGTGATTCTGTGAATTGAATCTGTGCTGCGGCCTGTGTGTTTTTTTTTTTTTTTTTTTTGGGGGTTTTTTGGTTTTTTGGCTTTGTGACTCTCTATCACTATATGTGTTTGTGACTCTCTCTTGTATTATATAGTTCATAAGAGAGATAAAGAGAGAGTAGAGTTTGTAGAGATTACTTTGACTGTTTGTTTGTTCTTTCATCTTTGTTCACTGGTGGTTGGGCATAATAGGGACAAGTGACAGGAAAAAAAAAAAGAAAAAAAAAAGTAAAAAGAAGTAAAGTTAAGAAAAGTTTTTGTTAGTACTTAGTAGTGCAAAATAAATTTGTAGTGTTGGTAGTGTTGTAGTGGGATTGGGTTAGTGTGTCAATGTCAAAAAGATGGAGATAACACAAAGACAAAGATAAATAAAGGTAGACTAAAGACAAAAAGAAAAAAAAAATCATATAATATAGAAAATTGTCACACAAATTTAATATATATGATTCTTACTTTATTTGTAGATCATGAAAAAATCAACTACAATGCTTGATTTTTTCAAAAGAAAATATTCAAATTCTTCTGAAGTCAACGTGGGATTACCAACAACTAATGTTGATATTCCAATTCTAGAAAATGTGGATGTTCCAATTCTAGAAAATATGCATTCCCCAATTCTGGAAAATGTTGATGTTCCAATCTCTCAAACACAATTTGAAAGAGTTGATCTTGATTCTTTGGATTATGATCTCGGAACACGCAAACAAATATGAGAATATCGTGTTAATTAACATGATGAAATTTGGGCATTTGTCTTGGTTAATTGTTTATTAATACTATTGGATGCGTATTTGAGAAAAAAAAAATTTCGCTTATCTCCAGCCCTCCCCAACTTGAAATCTTGGGTCCGTCCCTAGTCATCAATAAAAACACAAACACTCCACAAGCAAGCACAAACATCTTATTTATTTTTTAGGTTTTGAAGGAAACTAGGAAAGGATCATAGATTAAATACCTATGAAGGCTCGAGCAATTGGCGGCGGCAGCAAGATGGGGCTCGCGTGGGCGGCGGTGACAGCTGAGACTTTTGCCGTCTCGCATGATGATGGCGGCGTCGACGTGGATACTGCCGTACTGGGTCTGGGTAGACTCTTGCCATCTTGCGTCGGCATCGGCATGGCGTGGGTATTGCTATAGCGGCGTCGACGTGAGTAGTCTCTATCTCTCCGTCTCGCCTCACTATCTTTCTGTCTCGCCTCTCTATCTCTCTGTTTCATTTATTTTTATTTTTCCTTCGTCTTTCACTTTCTCCGTTAGGTTTACTGCTTAGTTTTCTTCTTTCTTTCTTTTTTTTTTTTTACATGGGTCATGGGCTCTTGCCTCTTGGGCTAGCTGATTGGGCTTGGAATTCAGGACTTTTGGGATGGGGCTGAGCTAAAAACTAAGGGGGCCCAAGGGGGGCTCAAGCCTATATATTTTTTTTTTTTGAAAAATTTAACCGGCTAATTTTTTTTTTTGGGCCCAGGGGGTGCCCGGGCTCCTTAGGCCCCCACCTGGGTCCGTCCGAGACTAACTAATACAATATGTTTTTTGCATTGAAATGATAACCATATGGTCCTTTTTGTTGCAAAAAGACTACTCCATGTAAAATGGGCAGGGGAGTCTAGAGAATACAAAAGAACAAATTTATGTACAGAGTCAACGACTCTATAAAATAAGGAAGGGAACTGTGTTATGAGTGAATCCCCCTGCATAATTGGGTCTTGTTATATGCTATATGGTTATAGTTTTTAGACTGGTGTCTGATTTTATCACATAGTACATAGATCTAATATTATTATAAACTCTTCTAGCTCTAGATAAGCAACATACTTTAACATGCACATAGCTCCTCAAAAATTGAAATAAACGGGCAAAAAATATACTTGGTATTAAATTTTTACCATGATATGATGTACCTTCATAAAAATATCCTACCTATTTCTTTTGTTTTGTATTCCAACTCTGTCATAAACCATCCGTATGAACAATAATTCCTGCAGTGTTTTTATACGTTTGCTCACTTGGTGATTCAGCCAAACAAATTAGAGCCTAGAACTGAAGCAATTCATACTTGCATCAGGGGCTCACATCTCAGATAAAATTACCCTAGCATTGCCTTCCTCGTCAAAGAGAAAATATGGTGGTTCTTTGAGATAACTAACCTGGTAGTGCTTGGATTTCATTCATGTGATATCTGTCATAAGATAAGAATAGTATGGGAGAAAGAGAGAGGGAAGGAGAGGCAGGTTTACTTTAGATTATAGCATCTTGTGGCTGTAGAGAGTACAATAGTCAATTTAAGTTTCAATTTATTTTATAAGACTTTAACCAAACAGTTAAAAGAACAATTATCCTTCATTGCCTAGAATTAAATCTTCAAGGATCCAGGTTCAAATAAATTTATTTTTAGAGAATTCCTAGTCTAATTTACTTCCAAGGGAACTAGAAAATATTTTCATGGGTGCTTCCTTGCAAAATAGGATCGACTAGGGCATGAGATCATTAGAAAATATATACTGAATGTGATAGCAAGACATGCACAGATAAAAATGAGAACAAAATCCCAAAAGCAATGGCCAGGATTTGTAAAGCAAACAATTCTACCTCACTATCACTTAAATATTTTTCTCTCTCTCTCTCTCTCTCTCTCTCTCTCTCTGTGTGTGTTTTAGAAGAATCAATCAAACAGAAATAAACAAACTGCTTTAAATATAAAAGCATTAGACCTCTTTCTTCAATCAGGAATATTCCTAAAGATATTATCTTCATTAGCTACTCTTCTTTTAATTAAAAAAAATAAAAAATTTTAAGAATAATTTATTACTGAGAAAGAAAGGAACAGGGTCCCAATCCATCTCTATGCTCCAGGACAAGAACCTAGACAGGGAGAGGAGAGATGGTGATGGAATCATCCCACTTAACAAAAAAATAGACAAGCGAGCAAGGTTATGAGCAAGACAAATAGACAATTTAAATGCCTAGGAACAAAAACAAAATGAATGATAGACATGTATTCCAAGAGTATGACCTTTTGTGGCACTCATTCTCAAGACAGATTCCAGTAAAGAATATATTGAATCATGGTAACAAATGTCTCATGTGTACGTGCAAGTATTAGAGAGTTTTCTGCCTGTGATATGCATTAAAACAGATAATTTAAACAACAAAACTACAATGGTACAAGGCCGCTCCATGCAAAGAGCTCACAAAAAGGAGAATGATATTAGATTTCAGGGCCCAAAAAAAGAGCACCTGGTGGGCAAGTGCCTCTCCTCAATGCCCTCATCATTTTGGGTCCCTGTCCTGTATCTACTTACACGCGTTATATCTTCATACGGTAAAATAGCTGGCTTGATGGTATTGTGAAAGTTATATGTCAAGGGTGAAGGGTTCCTAAGAATGTCTTTGGCAAGAACATCCCTTGACATAAACAATGTCCAGAAGAACTCAAGCCTCTCATCAAAACAATGATTGATTCGACAACTAAGAAACCGTGTAATGTTAGCCTTGCGTAAAGAAGGCCTGCCTACAAATAATTTCGAAACTTCAGTATCACTACAATCCCATTTCCTTAAAACTTCGATGGACTAAAGCTTGGTTCAGACTTTTCGTCGAATAGGTTTCATGAATTCCAAATACTTGGAAACCAGAGCAAACGCCGCGGTGCGTAGATTAGGATTTAGGATGCGGAACTGGGTCTTGACCGCAACAATGTGCAAACCCAAACATAAGTCCACCTATAAGCCCATAACACAATAGTTTTCTAAATCTGTCCACCAGCATACAAGTAAATGTAAGTGTACATGAGAGTCCATTTCAAGCGGTGTCTTGTAATCCACTACCTACACTGAACTCTGACCCAACCCAATCTTCATAATCAAGCTCATATATGTCATCAATGGCTAAACAGATAATGCAAGTGAGCCCATGACTGAGCCAAAAAGAACTTATGATCACTCTAGTTAATGCTAATGATTGAAAGCAAGACGGACTCAATATAATTTAAGGCTTAATGTAATTACATTAAATGAGCATTTTATATTAAATATTATTTACATAATATTTAGTTTATAAGTTTTTTTCATTTATTTAAAATATATTATTCTTACCTTTTTAATAGAACTAATTTACCTAATTGTGATTGGATTGATTTCAGTTCATCTATTATTTTTTTTCGAAAAAATTGTTAAAGTTAATACAAATTTTATGACAAAATCAAACAAATTATTGTGATAATGGATGAAATTGGTTTTAACAAGGTAATAAATGAGTATTTGAAAGGTAATTCACCAGTGCCCTTTTTTTGGGAGCACCATACTCACAAGTAGATAGCTTGTTAATATTACATTTGACAGCTCTAGGCTTACATTAAACAGTACCAACATCACATGTGACCTTAACAAAAATATGAGGTGACAAGATTGTAATAAATAGTTTAAATATAAGAGGTTTTATAGGAACTCTTATTGAATTTAAACTCAATTATTATATATTAAAATAATGATGTAAAAACATGTGGGCTCCCAAAATCTTATCTAAAAAAAATATTAAGAGGTCAACTAAACTTTTTAAATTCTACATATATTATAGATATTTCATAATAATCAATGTGGGGGGAAAATGACCCAGTCTAACATAGTGGCCCGAGAGCCCATATGAGGGCAACTGTGCGATCGAGAAGAAGGAGATAGTAAGAGCAAACCCCATCTGGAAGTGGGACCCTCAGAGGGAAGACTAATTACAATCCGAAGAGGTCATCTTCCGTCCGAGGAGGTTATATTCCTCCGACGCGAATAGTATAGATCGATTGAACGTATTAAAGGTTAAGATGATCTTCCGAGGACTCCTGATGATCAAGATAAACTCTGAGTATACTGGGAGACGATAAGGATAAAGAAATATCTAAAGGGAAAGCTGCTACCACCGTATTTAATGCTTTGAAGCAACTTTTCTAGCCGCATATATGTGGAGAAGACCCCTGAATAGTGTATTCTTACCTACCGCCACTCACACAGAGTTAAAGGAGATGCTTGATGTGACATATACTCAAGTAGACTCACGGATGAGGTACACGTGGACGATAGAGATGAAGAGAAGGGAGGTTATATAAAGGAAAGAAGCTCCTAACAGGGGAGGGGGGAAAGAAAGAAAGAAGAGAGAAAGGAACTTTGCTATAACCTTAAGATTTGTATTCGCCAAATAATCAATAATATAGTTTTTCGGATATCCATTCTTTACGTGCAAATTCATGTTGGCTTGTGCTTAAGGGTTGTGATTCGTTGTTGTTAAGCCCATACTTAACCTAGCTCTTTCACCCATACTCTACAAATTCATTATTTTGGGCTTGGGCTACAAATCCTAACCCCACAATTGGCGTCGTCTGTGGGAAGAGCTTGAGTGTAGGGGGAAGCAGCAGCAGTTGATCATGGCTGAACTAGGGCAATAACTAGTAGAATCTGGGGTGTCTCAACATGTAAACCTTTTTCTCAATTTGGAGCAGAGACAAGACTGTGAAGGCAGTGTGCGTATTACACACACTGAACGAACTCAACCTCGTGGCAGAAGTCATATTTCTCATGCAGAGAAAAACAGCATGCAAATAGAGATTGAAAGGTTAAGAAGGAAGCTGCGCCATACGAAGAGAAAACGTGCTGCCTCACACTCTGATGACGACTTAGGTGACGAACAGGACATCACTTATGAACAAAGATCTCGAACTTCAATCAGTGAATCTTTTTCATATGAGGATGAACATCCTCGCAAGAAGCAACCTCAAAGGCCATCACATGGAGGGGTGGGAAATGATGCCATGAGTAAGGCTTTTAACCAAATCTCCAGGTCACCTTTCACGCGTAGGATTGAAGAAGCAAAGCTTCCTTGGCGTTTTAACCAGCCAACCTTTACTATTTACAATGGTAAAACTAACCCTGTGGAACATGTGAGCCATTTTAACCAAAGGGTGGCTATCTACTCCAGAGATGAAGCTCTGATGTGCAAGCCCTTCTAGTCTTGGACCCGTGGCCATGAGGTGGTTTGACAATCTAAAAGTAGACTCCATCAATTCCTACCAAGAGCTCACTCAAGCTTTTGGCTCACGTTTCGTCACATGTCAAAGGGTGGCCAAGCCCTTATCTTCCCTGCTATCCTTGAACATGCGTGAAGGTATGTCCCTTAAGGCGTATTCGGATAGATATTGGGAGATGTTTAACGATATGGAGGGCAACTTTAATGCAATGGCCCTAGACACGTTTAAGCTGGGTCTCCCCACTGATCATGGCTTAAGGACGTCCTTGTCTAGCAAGCCTGTCACTAACATGCGTCAACTTATAGACCGTATTGAAAAATATAAAAGGGTTGAAGAAGATCAGCAGCAAGGGAAGGGTAAGGATAAGGTTATCCCCCAGGACAGGAAGGACTTCAGGTTGGATCGTTACAACAACAATAAGCCGATGAGAGATTTCGCTGGGCAGTCGGGCTCAGCAAATGCTCAAGCAGTCAATACCGTGTTCAAGGAGCCAGTTCATCAAGTCCTAGAAAAGATCAAGAATGAATCATTCTTTAGGTAGCCGAGTAAAATGGTAGGGAACCCTGAGAGACGCAATCACAATCTCTATTGTCAATACCACCAAAACCATGGGCATGCCACTGAAAACTGCAGAAGTTTGTGGGATCATTTGGACCAGTTGGTCCGTGAAGGCAGGTTGAGGCACCTTTTGCACCACTCCAATGGCCAAGGAGGTCAAGTGAATTTTGAGTCTGAGAAGAGAGATTCTACGAAACCTCCATTAAGGACTATTAACGTCATTTTCGCAACACCGGGAAGAACAAGGTCCTAGCCGTCCAAAGGCTACCAGCAGGGGATATTGGCCGAGATCCGAGAAGCTCTAGACAGGCTGTCCCGCCCGTTCTAGGCTTTTCGGATGAAGATAAAGCTGGAACCATCCAACCTCACGATGATGCTTTGGTGGTCACACTCAGGATCGGGGGATATGATGTGAAGAGGGTGATGATGGACCAGGGTAGTGCGGTGGAGATTATGTATCCTAACCTTTTCAAGGGGCTAAACCTCAGGCTTAATGACTTAACTCCATACTGTTCTCCCCTGGTCAGCTTCGAAGGAAGAATGGTCACCTCGAAAAGGCAGATACGACTGCCCGTACAAACTGGCTCAGAAGCAGTGGAAGTGAACTTCATTGTTGTAGATGTTTATTCCCCTTATACAGCAATTATAGCCAGACCCTGGTTACACACGCTAGGGACTGTTTCCTCCACTCTGCATCAAAAAATCAAATATCCATCCGAAGGGCGCGTTTGTGAAATCCGCGAAGATCAATCCTCAGCTAGGCAATGTTTGATGGCTGCCATACGACACGAGCCTGAGATTGAACCCTCAGCCAGGGCGGAAGGAGACCTATAGCAGTTAAGGGGTCGGTTATCACCCGTCGAACGACATGATGAAGGCGCTAAATGCAAGGACCTAGTGCAGGTTTTAATTGAGACCAATCCTAAAAGATACTTTCAAGTTAGATCTCAGATACCTCAACCAGAGAAAGAAGAGCTAATTGATTTCCTTAAAAGAAATATTGACGTATTTGCCTAGAGTACTTATGAAGCCCCAAAAGTGGACCCGGAGTTTATTTGCCATCATTTGAGGGTTAGCCCACTGAGTGTACCCAAGAAGCAGCCTCCTCGGCGGCCATCCAAAGAGCATGTGGATGCAGTCAAAGAAGAGATGATGAAGCTCAAACAAGCTGGGGCTATTAAAGAAGTTTTTTACCCTGAATGGTTGGCAAATACTGTGGTGGTAAAGAAGAAGAGTGGAAAGTGGCGAATTTGTGTGGACTTCATGGACTTGAATAAGGCTTGTCCTAAAGATCCTTTCCCCATGTCGAAGATTGACCAACTAATAGATGCGACTGTCGACCATCCTCGGATGAGTTTCTTGGATACTTTCCAAGGTTACCATCAGATACTGTTAGCCCCAGATGACCAGGAGAAAACTGCTTTTGTTACCCCCATTGGTAATTACCATTATAAAGTGGTGCCATTCGGTTTGAAAAATGCAGGTTGTACTTATCAGCGGATGATGACCAAGATGTTTGAATCACAATTGGGCAAAAGCATTGAGGTCTATATAGACAACATGGTGGTAAAAAGTAAGGTTATTTATGAGCATTTGAAGGACCTTGATAACGTTTTTGAAACCCTGAGGAGACATAAGTTGCGCTTGAATGCCTCGAAGTGCTCATTTGGTGTGGGATCAGACAAATTTTTGGGTTACATGGTAACACACAGGGAAATTGAGGTAAATCCCGATCAGATAAAGGCTATTCAAAATCTGCAGCCTCCTCGGAATCCGAAAGAGGTTCAGAAGTTAACAGAGATGGCAGCTGCTTTGAACCGATTCATCTCCAGGTCCGCAGATAGGTGTAAACCTTTCTTCTCGCTGATCAACAAGTGGAAGGGATTTGAATGGACTGAAGAATGTGCCTCAGCTTTCCAACAACTTAAAGACTACTTGGCTCGGCCACCAATTATGTCTAGCCCTGAACCAGATGAAGTCTTATTTGCCTATATCGTAGTGGTCCCCCATGCTGTGAGTTTAGTGCTGATAAGAGTGGATCAAGGTATACAAAGGACAGTTTATTGTGTAAGTAAGTCTCTACATGAGGCCGAGATCAGATACTTGCCATTGGAAAAAGCTATTTTGGCAATAGTACTGGGAACACGAAAATTGCCCCACTACTTCCAAGCACATACTGTCGTTGTGCTCACGTAACTCCCACTTAAGACAGTACTCTGAAGTGTCGACTACACGGGGAGGATAGCCAAGTGGGGCATTATTTTAGGAGCCTTTGATATCAAGTATATGCCTCGCACTTCAGTTAAAGGGCAGATCCTTGCGGACTTAGTGGCCGAGTTCATGGAGCCCAGCTTAGAAGAAGTAACGACAAAGAGAGACATGGATGGAAAAATGGTTGGCATGATTTCTCAACAAGATCCTGCCTGTTGGGAAGTGTATGTAGACGGCGCTACGAACCAAAAAGGTTCTAGAGTGGGGCTAGTCTTGATATCTCCAGAAGGAATTGTCATTGAAAAATCATTAAGGCTGGATTTCGGTTCGACCAATAATGAGGCAGAGTATGAAGCCCTATTGATGGGAATGTCTATGGTCTGAAGAATGGGAGGAAAGGCCGAGGAGTTGTTCTCGGACTCAAGATTAGTTGTGGGCCAAGTACAGGGGGAGTTTGAAGCGAAGGATGAAAGAATGCAAGGATACTTGAATCGAGTCAAACGTCTGCAGACGGAATTTGAATTTTTCAGCTTGCTACATGTTTCTAGAAGTAGTAACACGCACGCAGATTCTTTGGCCACACTAGCCACCTCTTCGAAGCAAGACTTGCCGAGAGTTATCCTCGTTGAGAATTTTCATGAGCCCACCGGGACAAGAGAGGATGCGGTCTGGGTCCACCAGATCAGAGATAGTCTCTGCTAGATGGACCCTATAATCAGATTCTTGAAAGATGACATTTTATCAGAAGAGCGGGGAGAGGTTGACAAGATTCGAAGGAAGGCTACCAGATTTTGGCTGTCCGAAGACCGAAAGTTATACAAACGGTCTTACTCAGGACCATACCTATTGTGTATTCATCCAAAGACGGCTGAGTCGCTACTAGAGAAGTTGCATGAAGGAATTTGTGGGAGTCACACTAGAGGCAGGTCGTTGGCCCACCGAGCCCTTACTCAAGGGTATTGGTGGCTGAACGTGCAAAAAGAAGCCCATAACTATGTAAAGAAGTGTGATCAATGTCAGCGATTCGTGCCGAACATACACCAACTAGGTGGAGTCCTCAACCCGCTATCTAGTCCGTGGCCATTTGCACAGTGGGATTTGGATATAGTGGGTCCATTCCCAAAGGCCAGGAAACAGGAAGTACCTTCTGGTCGGCACTGACTATTTCATGAAATGGGTCGAAGCTGAGCCTCTGGCCAATATCCGAGACGTAGATGTGCAAAAATTTGTATGGAAGAATATCATTACCCGTTTCGGAGTTCCTCATACTCTCATCTCGGACAACGGCTTACAGTTCGACAGTAATGCATTTCGGAGTTATTGTAGCGAGTTGGGAATCACGAATAGATACTCTATCCCCTCCTATCCTCAGGGGAATGGGCAAGCTGAGGCAGTTAATAAAGTCATAGTTAATGGATTAAAGAAGAGATTGGATGATGCGAAGGGCAAGTGGGTTGAAGAGTTGCACACGTGCTTTGGGCTTACAGAACTGCGCATCGCAGATCTACTGGAGAAACTCCTTTTTTGATGACTTATGGTGCTGAAGCTGTCATTCCTTTGGAAACGGGTTTCCCAACTTTAAAAACTAGCTCGTTCAGTCCGACTAGCAATGATGAACTCCTAGAAGCAGGCTTGGATTTGATCGAAGAAAGAAGAGAAAATGCAATGGTTCAGCTGGTGCATTACCAGCAGAAACTCAGGCAGGGCTATGATGCCAACGTCAAGCTAAAACCCTTAGAACCTGGTGATTTGGTACTCAGAAAAGTCGTTGGCATTGCGAAAAACCTAGCTTGGGGGAAATTAGGACCAAACTGGGAGGGACCATATCGCATTACTTCAGGGGTTGGCATTGGGGCATATTTCTTAGAGGACTTGGATAGTCATGTAATACCACGCCCCTGGAATGTAAATAACCTCAAAAGGTACTATTATTAATCGAATCATTTCTTTGTTCATTGTGATAACTTGTCATCCTTATTTGTTCCTTAAGTGTTTAAACTTAAATCCAATCATGCCTGTAATCCTCAGACCAGATAATTTGGGTTAGTTAACACTCCTCATCGGTTCTCTAAGTGTTTAAACTTAAATCCAATCATGCCTGTAGTCCTCGGACCAGATGATTTGGGTTAGTTAACACTCCTCATCGGTTCTCTAAGTGTTTAAACTTAAATCCAATCATGCCTGTAGTCCTCGGATCAGATGATTTGGGTTAGTTAACACTCTTTATTTGTTCTCTAAGTGTTTAAACTTAAATTCAATCATGCCCGTAGTCCTCGGACCAGATGATTTGGGTTAGTTAACACTCCTTATCGGTTCTCTACGTGTTTAAAACTTAAACCCAATCATGCCTGTAGTCCCTGGACCAGATGATTTGGGTTAGTTGACACCCCTTGGGTATTCCCCCAAAGTATTTTAACCTAAACTCAATCATGTCTGTGACCCTCGGACCAGGTGATTTTTAGTTAGTTAATATCCTTATGCTGTTATTAATACTGAAGGTTACTTTAGGGATAAATCTTGCTTGACATTATTAACTGTGTTTAAATGTCAACTCTAATCTGTGTTAGCATTCCTAGTATACACGCAAAAGGATCTGTCCAACTTTTATAATACTTGTTATGATCATCACTTAGCAGTAACCTTTATGTACTGTCCTCTTCGGAATCAATTTTAGTTACATATATTATCAGCAAAGGTAAAGTAATTATGTTTGCCTACATTACTATAATTACAAAGTAAAGTTACTCGCAGCAAAGGAAAACCATATGGTATGCAACAAATACACCAAAAGTAAAAGAGAAACTACTTCATTGATTAAAATAAGATAGTTTACAATCCCCTACATAAAGGGAGAACAAGAGTAAAAACAAAAAAAAAAAAAAAACAAAAAAAAAACAAAAAACAAAAAACAAAAACAAAAACAAAAACAATTAAAGTCTAAGTTTCTGCTGGGGCTTGGTCCTTGGGCTCCGAGGACATTTTCTTTTCTTCCAAGACCTCGCCCTTTTCCTTAGGTGGCTCAGCGAGGGTGCTTTGATCACCTGGCTGGCTGAAATCCTTGGGAGGCTCAAGGATGATTAGGGGAGCTTCATCGATCAAAGGTTGCTTCGAGACCTCTAGGAGTTGTGTTGGAGGAGGGGGATCAGACTCTAGAAGCTTTCGGATGTCTGGGTCATAATAAATGCTCTTAGGCAACCTCAGTTCCGAATCAGCCGACACCCCAGTAGCATCCATCGCCTTGCCCCATGTCATGTCGCAGTAGTCCCGAGCCACCGAAGTGAATTACTCAGTAAGACCCTTTTCGGCCGTCTCCACTCCCAGCTGGTAGGCCGCTTTCTTTTCAGCCTTGGTCGCCTCCTTTGCCAGCTGAGCATCCCTCCGAGCTTGCTTGGTAGCCTCTCTGGCCTTCTGGAGCTCGGCGCGAAGTTCCTTCACAAGCGCTTTCTCAGATGCCAGGTTGTTCTGAGTGTCATTCAGCAGCTTGCGTTGGGCTTCGGCCTGGGTCTCAGCATTTCTGAGACCAGCATTGAGGCTGTCCCTCTCCTGGGTCACCCCCTTTAACTGGTCCGAGATCTGAGAGACCTCCTCCTTTAGGCTGCCCAGTGCCTTTTCCGCCTCGGACCTAGAGTGGGCCTTCGCTTGGGTTTCAACGTAGGCTTTTCGATTCCACTTTTCGGCCACGAAGACTTGCTATGTAATTTGAACAAGTAAAATAATAGAGTTAGCATAAAATATAGAAAACTAATACTCCAACCAAAGAGCCGAATGAGCACGCTTACCATGGCCAGGTCCCTCTTCAGGGACATGAAAAGATCATATTGGCTGAAGTGCCTGTATGACTCCATATCTCGGGGGAGGAGCAATGGTTGCTTCAAAGCTTCAGCTATGAGCCCAGCTCTACCCCCGTCATAATTCCTAACAGAGGTCTCCTAGGAAAAAGGAACACCATCTAGTTCCAGCCTGGGAGACCACGTGCGTTGCCCTCGGCGCACGTCGGCCATTGGAGGCTCTTCCCTGCTCTCCACGGAAGATGCCCTCTTGCTACGGTGATCCTTTACCACCTTCTGCTGCTTGGTCTTTGGTGGTACCACCACCTCCCGCTCCTCGGGCTCGAGGGACCTCTTTTTCTTTAAATCCGGTATCGGTTTCAGGGCCGGATCAGAGACTTGAGGTGAGGGTGGGGGTGGAGGTAAGTTCACCACTGGCCAAGAAGTCCCCGTCCCCTTGGACTCAGCCTTAGTACCCCTTTTCTTCAGAAGAAGCTTTAAATCAGACATTTCTTCTTCCTCGGAAGAGTCCTCAGGGACTGTAGTCAGTAGAAGTGGTTCGCGGACGCTGGATTGCCTGTCGGCCTCTTCCTCGGAATCTAAAGAAGGTATTACCTGTAGCCCCCCTGAAGCGTCCCTTTCAAATTTAAATTTGTCAATCTGTTCCTCTAACGAAGTGAATGAAGAGCCGACCCTTTCTCCTACGGCCGCCGGTTCGAGAGGAACTTGTTGAACTGGTCGGATTAGCAAAGGAATGGCATGTGGGTTGGGGTGTGGAACAGGTGCAAGGTCGTATGGTGCTAAAAAGTGTCGCTGAGCGACGTCTATTCGCCATAGCCGGTGATCACCCTGTGTAATGGCGTTGCCAGCCGGCTGGATGTCTGCTTTCTTGGGCATATAGTCGAGTATGAGTGGGATGGACCGGAGCTGTCCGTCTTCACTTACGAATATCTCTGAGCGTAGTAGATAATTGAGGGCAAGGGCATTGATAAGGCTGAGCCAAGGAGCAGTATGTGCCTTATCTGTAAAACAAACCAACAAACAGATCTGGTCAGAAGATTGAAATAGGATGACATAAAAAAAAAAAAAAAAACAGGTTATGGAGAATGAAGATACTAAGACTATTGTTAGAAATCCTAAGTCTGAGAAGTCACACCTGACTCTCCTGGCTCGGTCGGACAGTGTAGACCATCATGCCATACGTCCGAGACGATTAAATAGTCGTCTTTCATCCCTTTATTTGATTTGGGAAGGTAGGAGAACAATCTAACGATGTCGGATCGGGATATAAGGTAGTATCCTGCCCCTTTTTGGCTATGACATTCATGCATATATGCCAAGTCATGCCAGGTCAGCCCTAGTCCTAACTGTTCGTTCAAGGCATCAATGGCTCCTAGTATCCTAAAGGTGTTGGGTGTGCATTGCTCAGGAGAGAGCCTATAGTTGCGAAGGTAGTTTAAAGTAATGGAACCCATTGGGAGAGTCATTCCTCCTTCAATGAAGGCTATCATTAGGATTACGACCTCTCCCTCTCTTCGGGCTGTTAGTATCCGCTCCGGAGGGCAATATCTCAGATTCACCCCCCGCGGTATACCATAATTTTGCTTAAATTCTTCTATCAACGCCGGACTATCGACGAGATGTTGGAATTTGCCCATTCTTAGAGAACGACCGAAGTAGTGGACAGGAAAGGGGTTTTGAGGGTAGAAAATGTTAGCCGAGAAGAAAATAAAGGATCAGGAGGTGCCGAAACTTACATAAACAAGATTGAAGTAAAATCCCTGGACTCGAAATGGACTCTTTGTGGATCCTAGAAGCAAAGAACACAGAAATCCGAAGAAGCTTGAAAGGTTTCGAATGAAAGAACTCTCTGGGTACTCTGAGGATGCGTAAAGTAAAGAAAAATAACCTCCTCCAAGGGTTTATATACAGGGACAGGCGAAAGGGTGTCATTCATTCCGTCCAAATCTCGAAGAAGAACCCTGTCCGTTGGATCAACAACCTACCGTTGGATGCAAAGGACAAAAAGCCACCTGGAGTAATTAATACAGCGCTTTGGGAATACGGAACTAACAGCAGCAATAATGAAGCGCTTGTCTCTATGCCCGTGCGCGTGTAAACGGGGGTATTTATGACTTCCCTCTTTTAAATTTCTTTATTCTTATTTCTTTTTCCTTACGTGGCAGATCAAAATCTTATTCTTTCTCCTCAGATGTGAGGGAAAAATTAAAATTTTGAGGGGCTATTGTGGGGGGAAAAGGGCCCAGTCTAACATAGTGGGCCGAGAGCCCATATGAGGGCAACTGTGCGACCGAGAAGAAGGAGATGGTAAGGGCAAGCCCCATCTGGAAGTGGGACCCTCAAAGGGAAGAGTAATTACAATCCGAAGAGGTCATCTTCTGT
Organism: Quercus suber; assembly: GCF_002906115.3. Classification (NCBI taxonomy): domain Eukaryota; kingdom Viridiplantae; phylum Streptophyta; class Magnoliopsida; order Fagales; family Fagaceae; genus Quercus; species Quercus suber. The sequence goes on along the minus strand of NW_027069957.1, from coordinate 345,045 downwards.
CCGAGGAGGTTATATTCCTCCGACGCGAATAGTATAGATCAATTAAACGTATAAAAGGTTAAGATGATCTTCCGAGGACTCCTCCTGATCAAGATAAGTTCTGAGTACACTAGGAGACAATAAGGATAAAGAAATATCTAAAGGGAAAGCTGCTACCACCGTATTTAATGCTCTGAAGCAACTTTTCTGGCCGCATTTATATGGAGAAGACCCCTGAACAGTGTATCCTTACCTACCGCCACTCACACAGAGCTAAATGAGATGCTTGATATGACATATACTCAAGTAGACTCACGGATGAGGTACAAGTGGACGATGGAGATGAAGAGAAATGAGGTTATATAAAGGAAAGAAGCTCCTAACAAGGGAGGGGGGGGAAAGAAAGAAAGAAGAGAGAAAGGAACTTTGTTGTAACTCTAAGATTTGTATTCGCCAGATAATCAATAATATAGCTCTTCGGATATCCATTCTTTACGTGCAAATTCGTGTTGGTTTGTGCTTAAGGGTTGTGATTCGTTGTTGTTAAACCCATACTTAACCTAGCTTTTTCACCCATATTCTACAAATTCATTATTTTGGGCTTGGGCTACAAATCCTAACCCCACAATCAATAAGTCCACTTGGTTGTTAGAATGAACTATTTCTCTTTATCCATAAAAATACCAATCTCGAGCAATTGTTTCCACAAAAAAGGTGAATTATTGGTGTTGTAAAGATGATCATGGAGGGTCCTATGGGCTATGTAATCACATACTAGCTGGGATCATCTTAATTATTGCTATCATCAAAATATCTCATCAAAGAAATGAGAGAAGGAGATAGAATATTATACTAACAAAGGCCCCTTGTAGGACAGTTGAATTGGTCAATGACACCCTTCCATTACATGAACAAGGATAAGGTGGAGATGCACGACATTGTCAAATTTCAAAATACGTTTTGAGGGGAATTCCATTTTATCTTATTATATGCTTTCTCTTAAATCTAGCTTCGTGGTAAGAAATTCAAACTTATTTAGATTTGAGGAAATGAAAGGATTTTGTTATCAGCTTTGCATCCCAGAAGCAGAGGAAAACACTATTGCATTTTAACGTGGCCATCTAATTTTTTTTATAATTAGTTTTTACATATGTATATTTGTGTTCACTTTTCCGTATTTTCAAAATTACCCTTATTATTTAGTTCAAATTGATTGATCTAATAACAAAAATTAAGGACAAAATAATATTTTGACAAATAGTTAAAAGAAAAATTAGAGAAAAAAAAAAAAAAAAAAAGATAAGTGATAAAGTAGTCCAATGAAATTAATTTCCAAACATAAGTCATACTAATTATATATATATATATATATAAAGATATATATATATATATATTTATATATTCATATGAACATAGTCCAATTTTATTTAATGTTACTCATGATTTTAGAATTTACTATCCTTGGTCGATGCCGCTTGTACATAGTGCTTCATAGAGAGTGCAAATACATGAGCATCAAAATGATTCAAGTCTAAAAGATATGAGAAAAACTCTGACCCAATGATCTTTAATCATATCAAACACTAGTTCATATTTTCATCATAAGCAGGGAGATCAAGCTGTCCCTGTAAATACCTAACAAAGCCCTACTTGTCATGGTAGTCATATTAAAAGGGGAAGAACACTAGTTCCAGTTTTAAAGGCATCCGTAAACCAATACCAAATTACATATTCCAAAAGATAAGATAGAACCACATATACCAGGAATTAGAACCAATCATATGCTTTAAAATTCTGAAGCTACTCTTTATCTCTAATTATCAGCTGCCCAAATATCCCAGTCACTCCTCCACAACATTCACCAGTTCATATTCAACTTGAGATAGATTGTTATCCTCCTTGACAACAAATTTTGCAGGCTCAGTGACCTCAACCCGACCCCATTTGTCTACTGCTAGCCTCATAGATCCCTTAAACATATCAATCTTTGCATTGCGGAGAATAACTGTTGCACCGGGCTGCATCAAATCCACTGGGGAAACAACAAAGCCATCAACATTAGAATATAAAATATTAAACCTAATAAAACCTTGTTAGTATAACCAAAAATAAAATAAATTTTACATCCATTAGATTTGATTTGCTCTTAAAGTTGAAAAGAAACACCACTGTTATCTTCAGAAAAAGGGTATCATTTTTTTGTGAACATTAATTCCAAATTTCTCGCAATTAAAGCAGAATTTAACAGAGTAAGACTGATAATTCAGATTGTCATACTAAGCAAGGGGTATAAATTGGCACAATTAAAAGAATAGAATATAATTTATCATAGGTATAAAAAAACTATTATGTTCTATTTTTTTGGACTTCTAAGTATATTTTAATATCAGAAGAACTTAATGAGATTATGAAAAACACTATCTAGAATTCAAGTTTTAATCATCAGGAAAGTCTAAAACATGATTGCAATATCACTATCATACCACTATGATAATTAAGGATCAGGTTTGTTTGGCATACATGCCCCAGGAAAATTAAAGCAGAGCATGGAGGACTGACAGCAAATGAAGCTCTGTCATAAAGACATCTGTTGTTAACCCAAGAAAGCAGTGACAAAGGAAATTATCTTTTATTAAAAAAAATACCATTTTCATTTCCACACCGCATCTCAATCCTTTTGTCAATGTAAGATTGCACATCCATATCAAAATGGTGGTTAGCAGGCACAAAAAACAGCACTCAACAAAATCCCAGAACAGTAAACATCTTTTCTGAATAACTAAGAACTACAATTAGACAAAACACCAGGTACCTATTCTGACCATATGAATGCAATATTAAAAAAATAAATGGGACATGATTTTCTAAGTAATTTCAATACCACCAAGTAAGATATATTAAAATGTTCCATTAACATTAACAATCAGAGGGAAAGAATCTAGCAATCATATAATACCTAGACAACTACTTTAGATTGTAAAAGGCTACTCAAGGAAATGGGAAAGTATTTATGATATTATTAATTTACAAAATAAATAATCGCCGTCCAGGATTGAAGACTAGGGAAAATAAGGCATTAGAACTCAAAGAAAGTCAAATAATGTAACACAATAATTCGAAAGAGGAAACAGGCGCCACATTTGAAGACATCGATTATAGATTCATAGGTTTGTTTTTTACATGTAATAAATTTTATTAGAGAACAAAATGGGACATAGCCCAAGAACACAGGATGTATACCTATCCAATAGGGTAAGACCTAAAGTTACAAAGAGCTAAGAATTCCAAGATAGAAGAACAATTAAATTAACCCCAATGCTCCTAAGCCAATCACAAAGATACCTTTTAAAATTTTAGTAATAAGAATAAAACCTACAATTGAAGTAACAGTGATTCCATCCTTCAAAAAACCTAGAATTATGTTCCTTCCAAATGCAACACATAAGACAAAGAGGAATGGCGTTCCCAATGTCTAAATTTGGATGGTCCTTAAGACCAGCCTGCCAACAAGTTCGGAGTCCTTCACAAAGTAAGGCATAACCCAAGAAACTTGAAATAATTAGAGAACAACATGCCAAAAATTCATAGAACCCACAAAACAGTTAAAGGTTATCACAATTTAAACTTGTTTTTCATATAAGAAAAACAGCACAAATCCCTAGTACATGGGAAGTATACAAAAGAAAAAAAAAATGCAACAAATTAAGACCTAAAATTACAAAGATTCATGGGCTCTAAAAGAGAAGAACAACAAACACCCCCAACATTCCTCAACAAATAAAACAAATACCTAAGAAAGCAAAGTTTCAAATGAAGCAAAGATTACCACAATGGAAACTGTTGTTGTACTTTGCAGGAGTAAAAATTTAGACAAGGATTCAAAGAGAAGAGAGAAAAGAGGAATGGAGAGGGGAACAGAATTGTGGAGTGGAAATAAAGCCAAGAATCCGTTATCTTGTCCTCCATTTTCTCACCAACCAAACAGTAAGAAATCATGAAACCAACCCCCAAATTTTTAAAATAGACCAAAAATAAAACCAATTACAGAGGATACTTTATTTCAATCATTAAAATTGCATTTATTTTTCATAATCCCAAAAATAGAAATTCACTTATCAAACCAAAAAATAATGCAATCAACAAGAGCCATAAAAAACAAAAAATAAAATCAAACAAACAAACACCAAAGAAATGAACAAAGATCAAACTCAGGGTAAAAACTAACAATTGTACTATTGGTGTAAAAAAAAATAAAATAAAAAATGGTGCACACAAGAGCTTGTAATCAACAGAACTCTTTATAATCCAAACAACAACATGACTTTGCTCTACGCAAAACAGACAACATCTTCATTTCTCAGATTTTCTAAGCAGCCAAACAGAAACTATCGAATAAAAAAAAAGAAATGGGTGAGAGAGAGATACCTTGTTCGTTGCGGGCAGTGAAGACGATGGTGGCAGTCTCATCACCGACGAGGCACTCGGCGATTCGAGTGTGGCGGAGGTGCTGTGAAACAGAGCGGCCCTTAGCCAAGACAGTGTTGGAACTGACGACCTTGACGACGAGAGTGTGGCCGGTGGTGCCGGGCTTCAACTGGTCGACCTTCTTGAATTCCGGCTTCCTCAGCGCTGGCTTCGCATTGCTCTGCTGCTGCTCCGACGGTGGTGGTGGTGGTGGTGGTAGTGGCGTCGCCATGATGATTTCTCAAACCCTAACCCTAATTCTGATTCACAACCCCAATTTGCAAAATAAGAAACTTGTGCGTATGTTTTCTCTCTCGCTGCTTTCGATCCCTTTCTCTCTTCCATGGGTTTTAGTATTTATATTTGATCAAATATTAGTTTTGGGTTTGGGTTCTGATCCGACGCTTCGTATACAATGCACGCAATTACTGTATTTAGGTGCGCCTGTGCCTCTTTGATTGTCCACTTTAATCTATGGTTATTATTTCTCTTCTTTTCGGAAAAATTACATTTTATTAGGGTCTGTTTGGTTCGCATAAAATAATTTTTGAAAAATAGGCTATTTTTTGGAAATGTTATTTTCGAGAAAAGAAAATATTTTTAGGTATTTTGTTGTATTATAAAAATTGTTGTAGAAAATATTTTCATGTGATTGGTTTTATTCTGAAAATACTATTTTCCTACAATTTTTTCATATTTTCTCACAATCCAAACAAATTTTATCACAAAAAATTTCAAAATCACAGCAAACTCCGACAATCAAAAGCATAAACAAAACCAAAGAAAAAAAATATCAAATCTAGTTAGAGGCGATGGGTTCTGGGTTCGCATCGAAGACGATCGACTACTAGACTCGATGGGTTCTGGGTTCTGGGTTTGATCGGCGACTGGGTTCAATCGGCGCGGTGCTTGAAGTTCAATCGGCGACGGGTTCTGGGTTCGCCGATGCGAGATCAAAGGCGAGATCACGAGATTGAAGGCGATCAAAGGCGATCACCGGCGATCGAAGGCGAGATCGGCGCGGTGCTCGGGGTTCGCTGGCGACGTCTCCGGCGTGATCTGGGCTCCTCTTCTTCCTCTCGTGCTCTCTCTCTCTCTCTTTCTCTCTCTCTGTCTTCGTGCTCTCTGTCTTTCTGTTTTCCGAAGGCTATTTAAAGTGAAAATAGAAAGGGAAATCATTTTCACCCTTGACTCACGGTCAACTGAAAATGATTTTCGGAAAATTGATTTTTCATGCGCAACCAAACACCCGAAATTACAGAAAAGCATTTCCGGAAATGATTTTCACCCAAAACAAACACAGCCTTAGAGAAAGTTATACTCTCATTTACATTTGACCCTTGAATTTTAAGAATGCATTATTATCACCCTAAACTTTAACCCATATTTTATTTTTCACCTTAACGTCTATTGGACCATTAACTTTGACAAATAAACATGTCACATGCGACTTATGAAATCTTTGCATATGTCACAGTGGTGTTCACCAAACTGCCCAAACCGCAAGACCGCACTTAAACCAACCAAAACCACTCGCAAAATGAAGAAACCACACCGCACTACAAGTTGTAATGAACCGCACCGCATTATATGGTGCAGAATGCAGTTTTATAATAAGAAAATCACAAAAAACCGCACCCATATATATTTATTTATTTTATATTATATATATTAATAATTTAATATTATATGAAGTAAGTGACTAACCTAATATTAGTACATTCCAGTTTTGTGTTAAAACAATTTTTTTTTTGGTTAAATACAAAATCAAAAGTTCAAAAGTTTAAAAGTTTAATTTTTTTTTTTTTTGGTATATACTATATATTTGTGGAACTTTTAGTTTACTATCAATTTGTCATGGATTTTTTTTCTCTTGTTTATATTTTTGTTACTTTTTTGTTATACAAGTTATATTTAAAAATTAAAAAATAAAAAATAAAAAATAAAAACTTCCTGTCATATTGTCATAATTATTAATAATAAATTAAAAATTGGCCATGACATCTTGAAAAATATACCATCCTAAAACCGACCAAATCGCACCTTGTACACAACACCAAATCGCACCGCACCGCACCGCACGTCACTACAAAAAACACCATTCTCAAAGTGTTTGCTTCAAGTAAATTTCGGACCTACAAATCCTAAATCCATAAAGCTGCATTCATCAATTACATCACGAAATAGTTGCATCTGACTGTGTGACCAAATTGCTCCCCCCACTTTTTCTTCTTGTTTGGTAATCTCATTAAAATCCCTCATGCATAGCCATGGAATATCCAAATGAGAATTAAGGACCCGTAAAGTCCAGGATTCAATTCTTCTTGCTATCTTCAGTTCCCCATAGAAACTAGTCATTCACTATTTGTTATCTGTATATTTGTCAATGGTTGCATCGATGTAATATTTATCAGATCCTTCAATCTTCAAATTAATGTAAAATTTCCAAAAAAGGACCAAACCACCACTTCTACCTTTTCTTAGTGCTACCCATCGGTGATCAAATTCAATATTGTGTTGTATCGTCTCTAGCCTTGTTTCATCTACCATAGTTTCAGCTAAAAATAAGGCAGAGGGATCTTTTACCCGTATGAAATCAACAAGCTCCTTACTTGTACGTAGGTTCCCAAGCCCACGACAATTTCATGCTAGACAACTCATTGTTGCTAGCAGGACTGGCAACCAACTCCTGCCAAACCAATAGAAACATCAACAACATCTTGAGAAAATTTCTGACGCTTAGCAGATAAACCATAAACCATAAACCATTGTTTTCCTCCACTACTAATAAATCTTGTTTGTATCCAGCATTTTGCTCAAGTTGTGTACTAATGCTAGAGAACTCAAGTCTAGCTCTATGAGTCCACGTTGGAAGAGAACATAACTGGGTTGAAATTGATGATGCTCTAGTATCTTCTTACTCAGCACGTGATTCATTTAAATTGGAAATAGGGGCATGTGGTTCTGGGCTAGAAAAAAAAATGGAAGGGTAGAGTCTACTTTTTTGAACTAACTTAACTCCTCATCAATCTCTTTCAATTGTGATTCAAAAATAGTTGGATGAGTGTGTTGGAAAAACATGGTTTGTATCACATACAAAACACACGCAACGAAAAATTAACGGATCTACTTCATTCTCTATTGATAATATGTATTATGTAAATTTCAGAATTTAAGAACAAGAGAGCGTACTTTGGTGCGGTGAAATTCAAAACTAAAAATTTGAAGTACTTGGGAACACCTTTAATCTTCACTCCAATTCCACTTTTGCCTAAGAAGTGTGGTTTCTTAATTAGTTTTCATGTATGTGTTCAAGGGAGAATAAGAGAGTGGCTTACACTCACATACACCATTTCCATAACTGATTATATGTTATATGTTATATAAATTTTCTATGTTTTTCTTCTTATATATAACTGATTATCTAATTGGACTAGCCTTTTGGGCCATTCCAATTACGCTTTAGTATGTGGCTTAAAGTGAGACCAAAAGGGACAAATAAGACACTAGCTCCAATGAGTTCTAAGCTTTTCTATCAACTCTTGACAAGCCCAAAATTACCATTAATTATATTTAATACCACTATATAAATATAATTTCACTCTATACCTTATTAATAAATTATATCTCAAGAGTTTGTTATACATTCAATCCCTTCATTAAAATATTCGTAATAATACAAAGTCATGAATGTTGACTGTCACTTTGAAAATTATTACATCTTAATCCTTGAGTACCCGATTTAATCCTTTAAGTTATTCATCATATATTTATGAAATCCAATTTCATAAATATATACTTTAGCAACTTCTTACTAAATTAGTTAGGCCTAACATTCTAAATAACCAAACTCATTAAACTTATCTCAAGGAAATATTTTATATCTCCATTAAGAGATTATAAATTTCGTATTGAGAATATATGTTCTTTTAACATTAAATGTGGCTGCCCAACATACTGAGATTTTGATCATGACTTTAGATCTCACTCCTGATATATCAAGCAACCTACACTTCATGATCAGGTTCATTATTCTATCAAGATTAAGAGTTGATGTAAATAAGAGTCGTGAGATTTATTATTCATTTGACATTCGTTAGTAGAATAATAAAGGTCTCTTTGGTTTTTTTTTTTTTTTTTTTTTTCATCACTCATCACTCCTTACTCAATTTTTGTCATTCATCACTCATCACTTAAAATACCCCAACTCCCTACACCCCACACATTTGGCGCCATCACTCAACTTGTCATCACTTAAATTTTTCAACCGTTTGTGGGCCCCATACTTGTAACTTGGTGCAACTTTTACTTTTCTTTTTCTTTTTCCTTCAACCCCCAATACCCAAACTCACCAAAGCTAGTGAAAAAAAAAAAAAAAAAAAAAAAAAAAAAAAAAAAAAAAAAAAAAAAAACACCAAACGGACTTCTTAGCCATGGGTCCCACCATTTTTGAGTCATGGAAACAGTAAATCCAAACAGCCTCTAAATCTCACAGCGGTCCAGTTCAATATGTCTTAACACTTAAAACATATCAACATATCAACTAGAAGTCTCAACTTCCATAATCAAGATAAATCATCTTAGCTAATATGTTATAGTCTTCGTAGATGAAATGCCCAATTTTATCACCGACTACGAACTAAAATTCTGAGTTTACAAAGAACTTGTGATTTATATTTTCTGTGACTAAATCACATAAATCACATAAATCACATACTATGCATCTCATGGACTATATGATAATGTCCAAATATTCATGTTACCATTATTTTATATAAAAAAAAACAATTTTATTAATCATAACATAATGTCATACATAGCATCATACAATAGGATTTAAAGGGCACATATCCTAACAGAGTGACACACCCACTAAAACTGGAATTGATGCTAAATGTGTCTTTAGGAATCGTATCAATAAGGGATTTAAAAAGCAGACCTTATTAAAAGCAGACCTTACTGAAACGGCTGTATCAATTCCTTGCTAACTACTCCGCTGTATTAATTGCTCCGGCATGGTGGGAAAAGATGTTGGGCGAGTTGGAATAGTAGCACCATGTTGGTTCGTCGTTGCAAATTGATTCCCGTGATCAAAAGTTGGAGCAAAGGGTGTCGAATTCTTTTTGGCAGAGTAGAATCTTGGAACGTTAAGCGCGTACTTTCTCGAAGGCACAAACACACGTGCTCGAAGGTGAGGTCCAAATTGCCTTTGCTCAGGTTGTAAGGTGCCCTCACCGTTAATCCAAAAATCGCAGTCCCTATCGGCATGCGTGAGGTGACCACACCAATAGCACAAATTCAGTAATCGTTCATACTTGAATGTTATCAAGGTTTGCTTATCATTATTTAAAAAGATAAGACGTCCACGACATAACGGGAGTGACAAGTCAATCAACACCTTCATCCGCAGAAAAGCACCACCATCAAACTCCTTAGGCTCTAAGGGTCGAATGACATCCCCTACAACAACACAAATTTTCTTAGCAGCTTTCATGGTCATTACCGATAAGGGAATTCCATGAATTTGAACCAAAAAATGAGTCATATCAAACATAAGATCCTGTATTGGTACATCTTTTTCGTAACGCTGCATCACAACTAAATGTTTATCAAAACACCAAATTTCATTTTGAAGAATTCTGTCAACATTAGGCTTATTATCAAAGTTGAAAAGGATTTTGTGATCTCCCAAATTTTGGATCTTGTAGCCATTGCAAGCTCTCCATAAAGGAGTAAAGGTTCAGGCAAAAACATTGTTTGGGGGCCTTTTTCTAGTGCTCGGCCACATGTTGTCCGCTGGAGGGGTGACCTTGCTAGGCCTGAGTTGTGTTTGGGGAGTTACATCCGGAACTCAACATTGGGCCACGTGGTCCAATGGCTACCGGCATACTTTTAAGTCTACAAAACCATTAAAGCCAAAGTCTAAGAATCATGATAATAGTTGAATAAATATATAATATGAGTTTGATACAATACCTTTGATTAGTAGTTATAATAGTAGTTGAAATAAAGTAATATGTATTTAAAGGTGAAGTAATCATGTACACAATGATGTAAATTTAAAAATATGGAAGCAAAGTCACTTATCTTTGTATGGTTTGTAGCTCCACCTATATAGCACATGTGAGTTGATAGGATTCTAGCAGAATGACTCCAATAATGGAGAGGCAGTTTTCCATAATAATTTCAAGATTGAAGGGGAAAAATAGGTGCAACTGGAGAGAGAGAGGGAGTATATCCAGCTATGTGTAGAGGTTAGTTAAGCTTACCCCTCTTATCATGCATTTAAATGAGTTTCCCCTTTTGATAATGCTCTGTTAGATATTGTGGAGCTATGAATAGTATTGCCTTCATAGAAAGGGCTTTTGTAAGATAGGTTTGTGTCTTCCATGAGAAAGACTTTTGTAAGAGAGATGGAGAAAAGTATTGAGATGTGTTTATAGGCAGCAAAATAGTAGAATTTCTGAGTGAGAGAATATGAGAGTAGAGTTTACAAGAGTTGTAGTGTGTTATATATAATAATGTAGTAAATGTGTATGACATTATATAAGAGAAGTGTAAAAAGAGATGTTTAGAGATATAGGCAGCAAGATAGATTTATTTTTAGAATATGGAGAGTGAAAGAATGAGTATAAGAGAGTAATGGTGCTAGGATTTTCTACTAGAGGATGTATGAAGGCCTATTGATGACTTGAATAATTCAGTATAATTTATCACTTCTCAACTTTAAACTTTAGTTTAATTTTATTTATTTTTGTTGATTTTATACTTCATTATTTTTATTTAAATTTTATTGCAGATTTGAAGGAAATGAAGATTTAACCAAATAAAAGAGACAGTGAAGCAGCTAAAGAGAATATTGGGCTGAAAAGAGCAAGGTTTTTGGGCTGAACAAAGAGCAAGGTTTTTGGGCTGAAGAGAGGAATGTGTTGGGTTGAAAAAGGGCAACACAATTGGGAAAAATCTGAAACAGAAAAGAGGCGCTAAAAGAAAAGAAAAGAGGCGCTGAAAAAAAAAATGCTTAAACAAAAAAGAAAGAGAGGGCTGAAGCAGAAAGTGTGGGTGCTAAAACTGAAAGAAAAAAGTTGAAACAGAAAAGAAAGGGGAGGCTGAAGCAGATTTTTGTGTTCATTTTTTCCTTCAAATCTTCCCAGAAACATTATGGTGAATTCGTTTATGTTGAGTTTAATTTTTAGCATGAACTAAATTTTCTTTATTCTAGGAAAACGATGTAATCTAGTTCCGAACTATGCTTACTTTTCTATGTTAATTTGAATTAATTCTCTTCATGTTTATCTGATTTATTCTGAGCTTATTGCTTCTAATTAACTGGCCATTAATTAGATGATTTTGATCTTGTGATTTGCTGTCGAAAGAGGGAATTATAGGATAGATCTTGAATGTTTCAGCATAGGTGAATATAGAGATCGAAAGACTTGTATGAACCTATGTAGTATTAAAATCGTTGGTTTTAATGATGTCTTGCTTTATTAAATTGCATATTCTTATGTAAAAATGATGAACAAGAATGTTTCCAATTGATTGTCGAAAAGAGGCTTTTGGATCAGTTTGGAGATTGCTAATAAACAGAGAGAATTAAATTCAATTAGCTAGATGAGTAAAGCATATTGAGGAATTAGGTGAAATCGATTTCCTAGAAGTTTTCTTCCTATTAATTTGATCTTCGAGCATTATCATTTTTTTTTTCCTCTGCATATTTTCTTTAAATTGATTTTATTTTAAGTTCCAATTACAAAAACCTTAGTGACTTCTCTAGATAAAATCGAGATTAGCATAATTTTGGTATTTGTCAAAAGTAAGTTACCAATCCCTGAGGATAATACTTTTCTCATCACTTTACTATAAAACTACAATATTGTGCACTTGCAGTTTTGCACCGATCACCTATGAAGGGTTTTTATAAGCTAAGGGCTGAAGAGTTTAGTTCCTAATTTGGAAACTAAAAAACTCAGAAGCTCAAACCTTCATTAAGTTCTTAAGAAGATTATTAAAGAGAGAGAGAATAGAGAAGTTTATGAGAAAGTTGTTCTTTTCTATTGGTCCCCCCCTTTCGGTGTGTTGATGAGGGGTTCTATTTATAGTTGAGTTTAAAAGGGTATTTTAGCAAATAATCTCAGCCAAAATTTGTCCCAATCAGCAATGAATCTTTAGAAAATTTATCCTAAGAAGGCCAAAAATGGTATGTTTAGCTTTAAGATGTTACTGCTGTTTTGGGTAATAGCTACTGGAGGAAATAGTAACAGAAAATGAAATTATTTTAGCAAGAAAAAGATAGTTTATTTAGTTGGTTCTAGTTCTTAGCCAAATAAGGAGAATTAGTAATGTTAAGACTGCTAGGTTAGCTGTCACAGCTATTTTGAAAAAGCTGTCCCAGCTGTCAGAAAAAGCTGTCACAGTTGTCATAAGACAGCTTGTTAGGACATATATGTTTTAACTTGTTTAAGAACATATGTCACTTAGTTATGTATATTGGCTAATCCTTTGACAAAACGCACTCTGCTTGTAATTGGGTAGTTCTAGGTGTTTTTAATACTTCAAGAAACAATGTTTCAAGCTCAAGTGTTGAAGTCATCAAGTTTGTCCAAGAAAAAGCAAGTTGAAGTGCAGGATTTTTAAATCTCGACACCTCTCGATAGCTACCTCGACACCTGCTATCTGTCGAGAATTAAAAAAATCAGAATTCCAATCTGATTTTCTTGGGATTCGTGAATATGTTTTTGGGCTTTCTTTTCTTCTAACCCTAAACATATAAAAGGATTATTTTAAGAGCCGTTTTGGTAGACACAAGTTGTATTATCATTGAGCAATCTCTGTTTATGCAAATTGTGCTCAACAGACAAGGTTCTTGACCTAGTTCATCTTCCATAAAGAAGTTGCTGTGTATTTGCACCATAGGGTTTTGTGACCAAGCATCTTCCTGCTATTCATCACGTGGATGAACTGAAGAACTTTGCAGCCAACCTTTCTTCCTCAAGTTGGTGTTCTGAAGTCGCGTACTTGGATCCGCGCATTGGTTAGTCACGTACTTGGGAGCCGTGCATCAAAGGTGGAGACTGTCACTACAGATCAAGTCCAATTGGGTATTGGGGTAAGGGTTCAACTGTAGGTTGGTAAGGTACTTGAGATTCCTTTCTTGTAACCGCTTGATTTGATAATAGTGGAGTTTCGGGAGTGGTGACTTGAAAATCACCCGGTGGGGTTTTTGCCGTTAGGGTTTTCCCCATTCGTAAACAAATCACCGTGTCATTTATTTTTCCGCTGCATAATTAGTATTTGGTGATTTGTTTGTGCTTCCACGTATTTGCATGTTAAATTGATTAATTAATAACTTGGCTAATTAATTAATTAATTAGGGTTAATCACAAGGGGTCATTCAGATTGTGACCTAACACAGCTATTGCTTAGGACAGAAGCAGATGAGGTCAGATGTCAGATTGCTGGGATTTCAGCATTAAATGGCTGATGATATCAGTTTCAGCCATGTGTCAAGTGCTAAACACACTGCTGGTGTTTTGCTGGAAATGTTTCATTTTTGGGGTGTTCATATTTTTGGTCCAAGATTCTATTTTAACACATTTTTAGTAAATAATAGAATGATTGGTTGATAGTTAATAAAACTTTAGAGATCTAGTTAAGGTCTCATTGTGTTGTGACTTAATCTTGGTGGGCAAGAAAAGCAATTAATGCTCTGTTCTAGCAACTAGCAGAGGAATATTTGGTCTGATTGTGGCAGATAGCAGCTAAGTATTAGAGATATTATGAATATTTTATATATTTGGAGATTAAAGATAGTCAATCAGATTAGGCCATGTGTTTGAGTTGGATTCTAGCTGAAAGTAGTAATAAGATTTATGTAGAATAATAGAATTAGGTTTCTAAATTTGTATAGCAACAGTTGGAGATAAATAAATAAAAAATAGTTATTTGTTTAGCATTTAGATGACTGGAGTTTTTTAGTGTTTGTCATATGATGAATATTAAGTTTTAAAAAAAAAGCAATAGAGAGTTTTATCATCTTAAGTGCTATGTGATAAAAGGTGCTTACCATATGTTACCCGCTACACACGGACTAGTTAGAGTTTAGGGAGTTGGAGAAGACACACTAAGTAACATTCAATTTTAAACCACTGGAGCTTTACTGAACATACCTCTTGGCCCTCCAAACCACAACTCTCAAAGTTTCTCCAAAGAGACTTATGAGCTTAGATCATAAGCCAAAGATGAGATGACATACCTTAGGTTTTGTTGTCATTTTGTGTAAATATGGGCTCTTGTTGAAGAAGTCACTTGCCATGAGTGTAAGAGAGGTCATATGAGCCATGAAATTTGATTCATTGCTTGAGCCCGATTCATATGTTGATGTTGATGATATCATGGGGTTATGATCCCAATTAATGAAGAGGAAATGTGGACCATGAATCCACCTCTTAAAATAAGGATTTTGTGGGCCATGTGAGGCCAATCCATGAGATATAAGCTTATTTTAGGGTTTAAAGATATTTACCTAAAAAATCAATAATATGTTGATGTGGCATGGGTTGCCAATAAAGTAGTGCCATGTGGGGCGAAAAAAGAGTCCTTAACAAACATCAACATTTAGGGCTCACTTTGTAAGAAAATTAGCTACTATGGAGAAATCCAAGGAGCTCTTTTCATTCGTAAGGCAGCACCTCAGGCCTTCCCTCTCAGACAAAGTTAGACGAATCCAATTTTATACAAGATCCTCCGTAGGACAGAGGAAAGGTAAAAAACAACACTCTTGAAAAAAACCACTAGCCGAGGAATAATCTTGTTATTCCAAGGAGACTAACAACACCCTCGTAAAGAAGGGACAAGATATTCTACAGTGCGTGAGAAGTCAGAAGACTAACTCTCAAAAGCAGCAGAGAAACCACTGGTCAATTATAGGAAGAATAAAAGTTTAAGGGAAGGTGAAGCAAGTTAAAAGACATGAATTATGTAATCATGTGTAACATTATGTAATCATGTGTTATACAATCAGTACCTATTTCTTTTAAAAAATAATCATGTGTTATAACATTTTTTTTTTTTTTAAGAAAAGTAAAAGCAGTTTATATTAAGTATAAAACATGGGATTGCCATAAGCAACCAACCTACAAGTACTAAACTCGAACTTGACATAATGGTCACCCCACCGAGAGATTATTGCAGATGTGGGTTTTTTTTCCTCAAAACCCAAAACAAGGGCAGGTCGGATGATGGTATTTATCTCCTATCCCAAAACCCAAACCATCTATTAAAAGAAAATTAAAAGAAAAAAAAAGACTAAGTTAAGAGAAATTTTAGAGAAGACTACTGACTTCATCAATCAATTCCTCTCTCATTGTTGAGTCAAGTCAACATTGTTGACCTCAACCTTCACCTTATTGATGTGAACGCTTCCCAAGCCAAGGAGAGGGTAAAAATAGTGGTTCAATTTGCTCTAGAGCTATTGACCTTTACTCCATCCAACTGCTTTGTTGGGGCTTAACTCTATTGTTGGAATGTGATAGTGTTGTGACTTGGTTTTAGGGATCATTGGTAAATCCGTATTTGTTTTTCTAGCCTATGGTAGGTAACCCACTAGGCAAGCGGGTCAAGGTCGGGGGAGGAACCCTCCCCAAAGTGAGGACAAAGACGATTGATCCCATGCCCGTCTTGTATCCATTTATATATAAAACACATGTTTTTTTTCATATTATATTTTACGAAAATACTTCAACTTAATTAAACTTTAATATGTGTTATAATATACTACAATGAAATTATTATAATTAATATTTTTAGTTCCATGTTTTGCTACTTGTTATTAAATACCAACATTTTCTCTTCTTTCTCTGTTTATTATAATCCTTAATTTTTTTTTTCTTGGATCTATTAAGATATATCTATAATTTGGATCATTAGCTTATGTCATATAATATGTAAGTATGTTTATTAGATCCGAAACAAACAAAAATTATTTAAATTATATGAGATAAATATATATATATATATATATATTGCACCTTTTCAAGCTAAGTACTCAAGGGTGCAAGATGGAGGATTGGTTGTGGAGAAGTTGTGAGCATATGGAACGATGCATGGTTACCATCCTTAGAGCATCCACGAGTCCTATCTGAAATTGTTCCAGGCTTTGAAGATGGGATAGTATCTGATCTCATCAATCCACTCACAAGAACATGGGATCTCAATCTAGTGCATGGATTATTGTCACCAAATGAGGCTGATTTGGTTCTCAGCATCCCTTTGAGTCGCACACCTATGGAGGACAAAATCATTTGGCCCTTCACCCCCTCAAGTAAGTATACTGTAAATTCGGGTTCAAAATTTCTAACTAAATCCAATTTTGTGCAGACTACTTCAACCAACCAGCAGCGGCAAAGTGGCAATTGGAACCAGATTTGGGGGCTTAATGTTCCTAATAAAGTGAGGCATTTCATATGGAGAGTGTGCAAGGAAGCGGTACCTTCAAAGCATAACTTAATGAGGAGAAAGATCTTAGTGGAAGATAAATGTGAGCAATGCGGTGTGGAGTCCGAAACAACACTTCATGCAGTCTGGAAATGTTTCATGCTTGATGAAATATGGGAGGCTGTTCCAGGTTTTGAAGATCGTAGCCAACATGCCATCTTAAACACTAGAGACCTGATTAGTGTACTTCATGAGAAAAAGAAAAATCTGGAAATAATGGCCATGGTGATGTGGACGATTTGGTATCGCCGCAACCAGCTCCGTGTTAGTTCAAACGTTTTTCCTAGATCGCAAATCCTCCAACAAGTGACCCAATCCTTAGCTGCCTTCCAATAAAGCCAACAAGCCTCCTGTCAGCGTTCAATAACATCACGTCTTCCCCATCGTGCACAGTGGAGTCCGCCCCATTTGAATTGTTTCAAATTGAATTTCGACGGGGCATCATTTCCGGAGTTAGGTGAGGTCAGACTGGGAGTGGTTGTTCATGATAGCCAAGGAAACGTGATTGCTTCACTGTCAGAACAAGCGCCTCTACCTTTCTCATCAGATATCGTGGAAGCCATGGCAGCTGCAAGGGCTTTGGTTTTTGCTCAAGAACTGGGTATAGCTGATTTTGTTCTTGAAGAAGATTTAGAAGTGGTGATTATCTCCCTTCGTAGCAATGAAGCCTCATTCTCTTTGTTTAGTCACCTTTTGGAGTCAGCAAAATCCATGCTTGTGTCAAGTAATTGCATAAACTTCTCCCATGTACATAGAAGTGGTAATAAAATAGCCCATAACCTAGCTAGACATGTAAGAAATGTCAGAGGTTTGTCTGTGTGGGTGGAGGATCTTCCATCACACTTAGTTGATGTACTTTTTGCCGATCCTGGCTGATTTTATAAAAGCAATAGTCTTCATTCTAAAAAAAAAAGCTAAGTACACAAGGAATATAATAATAAAATATTCTCCTTCATTTACTTATTTGTTATTTTTGCTAGAAAACATGGGTAAAATTGAAAAAAAAAAACTATATATTAAATACTAATTTTAAATCTGTTTTTTTAATAATTTTTTATGAAATTATACTAAGATAAATAAAAATGCTACTAAGTTGGAACATAATAAAATAAATAACTTAATATTTATAAGTTATTTCAATCTACAAAAAATTTCATTTGAATTCATAATATGAGTATATATGTCAATTTTTATTTTTCATTTTCATTTTTTATGCTAAAATTTTAGAATGTCTTAAAATCTTGAGCCAAATGATATGCATTCATATGTCACATCATATATGATGGTGAACTAAAAAAATTGGGCCATCTCCAATTCGTCCATAGTGTCGTCCAAAACTAGGAAGGTCGACCAAGTGCAAAAAGGTCGTCTAGCATGAAGTCACCCAGATGACTTCCCAACACTCAGAAATTTTTTAGAGTAAATCTATATCCAAAAGCTCATAATTCGAACCACGTTATACTATTCTGAAGTAGGAGCAAAATCCTTATTCATTGCTCTAACTTCCCATTAAGTTCTTAACTTTTGATAATAGTTGTAGAAGCTAAGTCTGAACTTTCTAACTTCCATTCACGTTGAGGAAGTTACTAACAAGTAAACATTCCAAAGCTCACTATAAAAGGACTTAGCCATATCAAATTAAGTTAAGTTCTCACCACTCATAGAGTTGGAATTCTTGAGTTTAAGAGAGAAAACTAACTTAAGCATCGAAGGGTTCTTGGTCGATTCACCCT
>NW_027069957.1:238580-325990 GCF_002906115.3 Quercus suber | reverse complement strand
AAAAAAAAAAAGAATTTCAACTTTAGTAGCAAAATTTGGATCTACCAAACCTAGGTGCCTAAAAATTCCAAAAGTCTGACCTCAAATGAAAGCAACTCACAATCTGAATTCAAAATTTATTAATATTTATGTAAGGTGATAGATTTAATTTTTTTTTCCCTAAAAAAATCAAGCCCAAAACTTGATTTAAATTAAAGCATTTTTGAAGTTGATAAGAACATCTTGATCAGATTTCAGACATTTGATTGACTGTGCAACACCATTAGAAACAAATCCTTTTACTATCAAACAGAGAATAAGTAGTAACAATCTAAGGACTGCAAATTTTTCCATCAGTTCTGCTATGAAGCTTTCTTTTTTTCTTTTTTTTTTTTAATCTCTGCTATGAAGCTTTGACTGTAAGCCATAAACCATCATCTCTAATGTATACATATAGTCTTCTTTTACTTGAAGTACATGAAATTCCTACTTTTTTTTTTTTTTTTTTAATGGAGTTGAACTGTGACTCTGTGACCTATCATGGATAAGATTAGAAAGAGTTGAAGAAATATAAAACTAATGAAACCAATGGCCACCAAAGTCAACCGTTGTTTATACATCGAATAGTGGCAAGCACTGGAACATTCCACATTAGAGTATGTTGAGGTCCAAAATTTCACAACAAAGCCCACTCCATAAAAAATAAAGAATGCCCAATTCGTGCAGCAAGAAGAATCGACATCAAGGCCCTATATATGTTCAGATTCCCAACAAAAAAGGCCATTAAAAAGTCCAGCAAAATCCAGTGAAAGAATTGGGCCGGGATCCCCAGAGGCTGCCAGAGGCTTGAGATCCTTGGGACGTGCAGCACAGTTAAAGTGGGATTGAGACAACTTAAAAGAAGTACCACGAAATACAAGAAATGAAGAATATATATGTCCCTCTCAAGCACCCAGTGGTGCAGCAAAGAATAAGAAAGCTTGGAAAGTGACAATTCATTAACAAAAGGTTGTACCTCGGGAAACCTAGAATGAAGAACTGTAAAAGGAAGTGGCTGAGAAAACCTTCAACCCAGCAGGAATGGATTTTGCTCACTTGGGAAAAATGACATCAAGGAGGACAGCCAAAAAGCTAAGTCTAAGAGGTAAAGGGCCTTGAAAGAAAAGAGGCTAAATGTTAGCTATCCAAAATGGAAAGTTAGTAAGTGGCTTTTAGGAAAACAGGGCTAAAAGATGAAAACTATGAGAAACAGAAAAAGAATCAACGGTCAGAATGGCTGGCATAACAGGGGCTCTGGTACCTAGGGAGAATCAATGGTATCCAAACCCTAAAATGACACTATAAAAAGGGGGAAGCAACCAACATTAAGGGAAATTATGCAGAATAGAAAATCCCAATAGAATTATGCAGAAAACTCTATCAAGATTTAAAGAAAGTAGGGAAAACAGCTCTCGGTATCCCAGAACAACCACTATAGAAGGTACTTGGATTCAAAGGGATTCAAACTTTGCAAGTCTTAAAGGCTTAGATAGCCATCTAAGTCTGTAATTTTTGAGCTTATTTGGACCTTGTATCACATCTTAGTGAGCATATTGTAATCCACAATTTAAGAAAAATAATGAAATACCGCATATTGATTTGAGGATCTCTAACAATTATTTGGTGTATTTCTTTATTACGTTGTCTTCCTTTACTGTTTTTTGCTAAAATCCTTCTCACCTAACTATCTTGGAAGGCAAAGCCCAAGCAAAGCCACTTGGACTTGAGTTCTAAATCCCACAAGTCTTGTACAAAAGCACTAAGTTTGTGAGAATTGGGGCCAGGATCCTCGTTGCTGAATTATTCTCATGAAATTCATTTACATATATGTATAAGAATGTATATCCTAATCTAAGAAACTAAAAAATTATTTGAAGATATGTGTATTGTATAGTGTGTTTTATGTAGCACCTATAGAGGTAAAGGGAAAGGACAAAAATCTATTACATAATAAACATGGAGAAATATCATATAGTTCTGAGGACTAGCATTCTGGGTTCTTACAGGCCTAGTACGCCCTGGGATCCCACGATAGTATACCTGGGATCCCACGACAGTATGCTCCGGGGTACCAAGTGAAGGAACTCTTTTAAATGTTTATACAATAAAAGATAGGGATAATTACACATAACCCACCTATGGTTTGGGCGAAAATCACTTTGCCTACCCGTGGTTTGAAAAGTATCACTTCACCCACCTGAGGTATGTTTTCGTCACTCTCCGTAACCCACCTCGGTCTCTGCTGTTACAAAAACACCTTTTGACCCGAAAACAGAACATAACAAGAATCAAACACCCAAAACTCAAAAGCTTTTCGAGAGAGAGACCTAAGGTGCGATCAGCTTGTTCTTCGTGGTTTGGAGCGTCTGGAGTGGGAGAAAACACTTTGTTTGCATCATCGAAGCTAGGCAAGGTATGTGTGACTGCTGTTCATCTGCATTTGGGTTCTTCCACCCATGTTTTTAGCCACAACCCACCCATATAGTTAGGTTTTGCTGTTCATATGCACATTTAAATTTTTTTTGTATGTTAAATGTACATTTTGCTATTTATATGTAGAATCGCTTAGGATTAGATGTATTGCTATGGTTGTTTATATAATGCATATACCTGAAAAAATCATGTTTATTTATCAATGATTGCACTTGTTTATGAACTGTGGGTAGTGTGGTCCCTATGAATTTGTTGGGAATTTGGTTTTGGATGTGCTTTATATGGTCCTTTGTCCGTGTGTTGTTGTCTTGTTGTCTCTTTTGGCTTCTTGTCATTTTCTGCATGTTAGTGTGTAAACAAACTATATTTGAATTGCAGATAGTTGACTTCACATTTGACATTGAAATTCATGTTGGGGGATATTTTGTGGAGGAGCCAACCATTATATATGTGGGTGGGTCTGTACGTTTACTGACAAAGCTTGACCCTGACAAGTTGAGTTTCTTTGAAATTCGAGATTTATGCCATCTAGTTGGTGCTCCTAAAGAACACAGTATATATAAGTGTTTACTTCCTGAAAGTGATCTACAGGATGATTTAAGAGACATAGAAATAGATGCAGATGTCCTAAACATGACTACCCTTCATAGGGCATGGCCAGCTGAAAAAATCATAGTCTATACTGAAATAAATGTGGAGCCATTAGCAGTTGAGTATCCTGATGGAAGGGGAGTGGCAGATGGTGGTATAGGTGGTGGAGGGGGAGTGGCAGATGGTGGTGTAGGTGGTGATAGGCTTGGGGGTGTGGCAGATGGTGTAGGTGGTGATGCAGGTGGTGATGTAGGTGGTGATGTAAGTAGTTTAGGTGGTGATGCAATAAGGGATGAAATAGATTTAGATAGTGACTATGATGAAGATGATGAGAATAATGATGAGAATGATGAAGAAGAAGATGTTAAGGATGTTGAGATTGGTGCAAGAGATGAAGAACATAATGTTGAAGGAAATGATGATGGGTTTGATGATGATGATGATGATTGGCTAAATGAAGGCCTAGAGGGGGATGACTTTGGTGATGATATATCTGCTACTCAAAACTCAGCTCCACAAGGTTCTGCTCCCAATACAGCCCCATAATCAAGCAATGCACCCCACACAGCCCCAGAATCAAGCAATGCATTCCATGCAGACCCTCAGTGGGCTGAGCCAGCCCTTAAGGATGACTTGGTAAGCATGGATGGATCTGATGATGAGCAGGTAACTGAGCAAGTAAAGTTTAATGCTAAGAGTGACATGAGAAATGTTGTACTGAAGAAGGAGATGAAGTTTCCTAATGCAAAGGTGTTCAGAGCTGCTTTGAGGGAGTATGCAGTCAAAAAACCTGTTGATATCAAATTTAAGCTTAATGAGAGGACCAAGATATCAGTTCACTGCAAGAATGGGTGTGGGTGGAGATGTTATGCATCTTAAATAAGTGGAGAGCTAACATTTCAAATTAAGACCTTGACTAATGATTGTACTTGCCCTAAGTCTTTTAAAAACAGTCAAGCAACATCAGTTTATGTTGCTAAGAGGTTCATTGGGGATTTTAGCAAAAATCCAAATTAGGAGGTGAGTGGTTTACACAACCATGTGATGCAAAATTTATCTGTTGACCTAAGTGTAAACCAAGTGTATAGGTCAAAGAGAAAGGCAAAGAATTTGATCAATGGAGATGAGCAACTGCAATATGGTATCCTTAGGGACTATGCACAAATGATAACCACTGTAGACAAGGGGAGTAGGGTTATACTGCAGACAAAAATGGCTAATGAGGCTTCCCAGCCAAAATTTAAAAGGATGTATATTAGGTTCAATGTTCAGAAGGTAGGATTTCTAGGTGGATGCAGGCCATTTATAGGTTTAGATGGTTGTCACATAAAGCACAGATTTGGTGGGCAAATCTTACCTGCCACTGCTAAAGATGCAAATGACAACATTTTTCCAGTAGCCATGGCTGTTGTGGAACAAGAACCAGGGAGTCTTGGATATGGTTTTTTGGAAATTTTTGCTGATGATATAGGGAGGCTAGAGGAGCTTCAGTTGGTCTTCATTTCTGATAGGCAAAAGGTATGCAAGTTTTTTTTTGTTTTGTTTAGTTACACTTGAATAGTTTACTTTGTTTACTGAACTAACTTGTTTTGTTTGTTTGTTTGCTTATTTGCAGGGGCTTATACCTGCAATAGAGACACTATTCCCTACTGTGAAGCATAGATACTGTGTGAAACACATCTACAACAATTTCAAAGTTGATCACAAGGGATTAGAGCCGAAGGATGCACTGCGGAGGTGTGCTGCAGCCAAAACAGTAAGGGAGTTTGAGAGATGCATACAATACATAAGGGATTTGGATGAAAAGGCATACGAGTATCTTGCAAACATTGCACCTGCACAGTGGACAAGGTCACACTTCAGTACTAGGGCCTTAACAAATTGCTTGGTAAATAATTTGAGTGAATCTTTTAATGCAATGATATTGAAGTCTAGGGACAAGCATATCTTGGCAATGTTGGAGTGGATTAGGGTTAGACTCATGACTAGGCTTTATACAAAAAGGGAAGGGATACAGAAGTATGCTAGAAAGTTGTATCCAAGCATACAAGATAGGTTGGAGAAATTGAAGGTTGAAAGTAAGTCATTTAGTACTACTCCAGCTGGGAGTTTCCTTTATGAGGTAGGTAGTCAATATGAAAGGCATGTAGTTGATTTGGTGAAGAAGACATGTAGCTATAGGTTTTGGGACATAAATGGCATTCCCTGCAAACATGCCATAATAGCCATTTATACAAACATTGAGACACTAGAAGACTATACCCACCCATGCTACTTCAAAGAAACTTACATGGAGATATACAAGGAAGTACTTCCTCCCATGCCTGGCCAGTCAGAATGGGCTAAAACTGGACAGCCTGCTCCCCTAGCACCTCACATATACAAGTCACTAGGCAGACCACCCAAGCAAAGAAAGAGGGTTTCTAATGAGCCTAGGAACCCTTACAAAGCAAGTAGGCTGAACAGACCTGTAAGATGTGAGAAATGCAAAAAGGAAAGGCATAACTCAAGAGGGTGCAAGGCTGGCATCACTGGGGAGACACCATGGCAGAGGAGACAGAGACTTGCAAGAGAAAAGGCTGTAAGTAATTAGGATTTAAAAGAAAAAGAAAACTTGTTTTTAAACTTACAATAAACACTATATTGAAACTGGGTTTTGTTGCAGGCAAGAGGAAGGGAGCCTGCACCTAGATCTGCACCTAAGCCTGCACCCCAGCCACCATCCCAACAGCCTACCCAGACTTACAACATGATGTCTGCCACTCAGCCTTCATCCTCACAGCCAAAGTCTCACACAGCTAGGGAGACCTGAGATACCTTACCAAGTTCTTCACAGGTAACTTGGTTGACTAACCTCTTTCCTAGATGGTTGTGTAGACTGTGATATTTTTTAACAAATGGATCTATTTTTTATTTTGTAGCCTTCACATGCAAATAGGAGCACTAGTGGTGTGAGGACTAGAGGACAACTTGCTGCACAAAGGCCACCAAAAATGAATTCAGTGGGTGGAAAGAGGAAAGAGTAAAGGCAAGAAATGAATGAAGCTAGTGGGTACGCATGCCAGCATTGGGAGTAAAGCTAGTGGGAACACGTGGGCCGTTTTGTTTTTTTTGTGAAGACCACTATTGGCTTTTTGTAATTATCAATTAGTGTCAAAAACAATCACCTTATTTTGAGAAATTATATGTATGTGTATATATGTGTGTGTGTATATATATATATGTGTGTAGCTGGCCTTGGAATGTGCTTTTTTGTAATTAAGGTACAATATACTCCAGGTTGTTATATGGAAGTTGTGGTATTACAATTTGTATGGAAAAATATTTGTCCAAACTAGATTATATGGAAATTTATTTATTGCTACTACAAATTGTGTCCAAGTATATTTTTCCAATATAGATTGTATCGAAGTTGTTATTGTGGAATGGTTGTTATGGTATGCACAAGTCATTGATAATTGACATTATTTGTTCAAACTAAATTATATGGAAGTTTATTTATTGCTACTACAGATTGTGTCCAAGTATATTTTTCCAATATAGTGTATGGAAGTTATTATTGTGGAATGGTTGTTATGGTATGCACAGGTCATTGATAATTGACCAATACTTCTTTCATTATATGCCCACAGACTAGTGGCATGACCAATATTTCTTTCATTGAATGGTTGTTATGGTATG
The DNA here is from genome assembly GCF_002906115.3 of Quercus suber. Lineage (NCBI taxonomy): Eukaryota > Viridiplantae > Streptophyta > Magnoliopsida > Fagales > Fagaceae > Quercus > Quercus suber. The sequence continues at coordinate 319,267 of NW_027069957.1, read as the reverse complement.
CACAAATAGTATATTTTTCCAATATAGATTGTATCGAAGTTGTTATTGTGGAATGGTTGTTATGGTATGCACAAGTCATTGATAATTGACATTATTTGTTCAAACTAAATTATATGGAAGTTTATTTATTGCTACTACAGATTGTGTCCAAGTATATTTTTCCAATATAGTGTATGGAAGTTATTATTGTGGAATGGTTGTTATGGTATGCACAGGTCATTGATAATTGACCAATACTTCTTTCATTATATGCCCACAGACTAGTGGCATGACCAATATTTCTTTCATTGAATGGTTGTTATGGTATGCACAAATACTCAATAATTGACCAATTCTTCATTCATTGACACATCAAAATATTACATTGGTAGGTTAGTGCTATTACAATGCAAATTCATTAACACCATTGCCATAAGTATCTCTACTAACCAATTAACTACTTCAGGGCAACAATCTAGGTCTCTTCACTCCAAAGAACTCAATTGAGACAAAACACAACAACATAACAATAACAAAAAAGATTCATGACAAAATGCATGCAGACTTCCACATTCTCTGCTTCTCTTTAGCAAACATGGCTTTTTCCTTAGCTTTTGCACAGACAGCTCGAGCCTTTCTCTCTCTCTCTCTCCTCGGCTTTGGCTTCTTCTTCAAGAGCCTTTTATGCCATTTTCCTAGCTTCTTCTACCGTTTCCAGAGCTATCCTTTCCCTCTCATTGGCAAGTTGGAGAGCACTTTGAAGCCTAGACATCTTCTCTAGAGCCAAAGGTGCAGTTTCATTCCCACGAGGACAGGTTAGGTTATTAAGCCAAACAAAGAAAGGACACTTAGGACCAACCTTATAATGGCTACAACCCAAGAACCTCCTCCCAAAATTGTACAAATTCAAACTTGTTCTCAAAACACAAGTCTGCTCATTGCACATATGTCCACATGAACCCGAGAAATTACCACTTGATGAAGACATATTAACAGAGCATGATTCCTGGGAAGTACAAATTTAGACTTTCACATAGTAAGTTCGCACTTGAACAAAATCTAAAACCCTAAATCAATAACAGACACAAATATGTGGGTGGGTCACGATGAACAGCAGTCACACATACCTTGCCTAGCTTCGATGATGCAAAACAAGTGTTTTCTTCCCCTCCAGATGCTCCAAACCACGAAGAACAAGTTGATCGCAACTCGGGTCTCTCTCTCGAATAGTTTTTGAGTTTTGGGTGTTTTGATTCTCGTTATGTTCTGTTTTGGGATTAAAAGGTGTTTTTGTAACGGCGGAGACCGAGGTGGGTTACGGAGAGTGACAGAAACATACCTCAGGTGGGTTAAGTGATACTTTTCAAACCACAGGTAGACAAAGTGATTTTCACCCAAACCACAGGTGGGTTATGTGTAATTATCCCTAAAAAATAAGCCTTAAATACTCTATTTCAATCTCCTTCTCATTGTGAGTATTATGAACACTTATTTTACTCATTTCGTAAGAGTAAATGGTCATTTTACAAGATTAAAACACTTATAATGGTATTTTATTGCTTAGTAGGAATTGCATTTTTTGTCTTGAGGAGCTTTATGTGACTTGCACACAACTTGGTTTGTAATTAGCCCCATTTAGCTGCGGTGAACCAAGCCCAGTCCACCAAAACAACAAGTATTAAGGCCGGAGATCCTTGTCTCTACTTGGGCTTGTGTGCTAAGAAAAAAAGCACTCTCACAGAGTATAATCAGTTTGGTTTCATATGAAGCAATGCGTTAATTAGAATTTTTATTTTTTATTTAAAGTCTAGGGATTTTTGTCACCATATACTTGTATTTAGTCTAAAATACAATAGAAACTCACATACTTGACATCCAATGACTCCCTATAATCTGGACATACCCACTCCTAACAACCACTCAAACTCTAGTATACCACTATCAAACTACTTCCCTCAGTCATGGAATATAAGCAATCAAGAGAGACAAAAACTCACCTTTAAATCCCCTTGGAATGGATGAGACGTGCCACCAACACTTTATACTTCACTACTTCAGAGTGTTATATTCTTCCAATAAGCCACAACATATTAAAAAAATGACACTTGAGATATTTCCAAATAAACCAAGGTAAAATAAAATAGTTTTTTTGGCAGTAAAATTATAGTACTATTGAAACGACATTTAGGCAATCTCACAAACACATCAATGGCATGCCAAGGATGCTCGTCTAATATAAACACAAACACAAACAAACGAAGAAGAAAAAAAAGCGTCTCATATTAATATAAACAGAGCATAAAAGTTTTGCACCCAAAAAAAAAGAATTGAAATAGAGAATAAAAGTTTTGCACCAAAAAAAAAAAAAGAATTAAGATGCAGGAAGGTGGGTAGCTTTCAAACTCTCTGTTTTCTCATGCAATACCTGAAGGCTTCATCGTTTTTATTTTAATTTTGTTTTCCTTTTCTTTTTCCTCCCTTTAAGCTTCACTCTATGTTACATATTTCAAAACCTTGAACACAATATTTCAAAACCCTGAACACTTCCCTTTTTTTTTTTTTTTTCGGGAGTAAATAAATAAGTAATGGGCTACATTTATAGGGCTAGGATTTATAGGACTGTAAATTGTAAAAACCATTAAAAAATTGAAGGAATTTTTTTTTTAAAAGAAAATGACGTAGCAGCTGATGTGGCGCAACGTGAGAGTAACAGAATTAAATGTTATGCTTCAGTTTTTAGTAATATATAGAATATAGATATAGATATAGATATAGATGAGTTGTATATAAAAATAAAAACTAGGATATTGTGTGAAGTTATAAAATGGGTTGATAAAAAATAGATAAAGTGAGTTTTAAGAATATAAAATAGACATTTTTTTACACTCCCAGATGCTAGTACTCTTATACATATTTAGACCTATGAAAACTAAAATTTGACTATGAAACATACCACGTATATTTTCTTTGAAATGGAGAGGATTATGATGTCATTATTAATATTTTGACATTGATGATGTTTTCCAAAACCAACAATACTGAGAGTTATGATTAATTTTTTAAATTTGGGACATATTTTACTTGAACAATATTTGTTTATGCGTAATTTGTACGTTGATTGATGACAGAAATGTATATTAAAAATTAAATATTTTAAATATGCTAAGGGTATGGGCAAGATGTTAAAATATGCATGGAAACATATATTTTTTAAACAATTGTATTCGTTTATTGTTGTTTTATCACGTTAAATTATTTTTAATTTGTAACTTAGATCATGCACTTATATATATATATATATATATATAAATATATACATACATATATATATAAATATATACATACACACACACACACACATATATATATATATATATTTATATTTATATTTATATATATAGGGCGGCTTAACACTAAATGCAATTGCCTAAGTCCCTAGGTATAAAAAATGCCACAAATTTTAATTTAAATAAGCCTATATATTAGTTAATAAATAAAATAATTTTTTTTATCAAATAAAAAACAAAAAAAAAGAGATAAAAATGCTACTTTCACAAAAAATTTCACAACACTTTTACTACAATTCCTAAGTAGCAAGTTATTACAGGTTGTTATTGATAACAAAAAAATAATTTTAATGATGAGTTTTATTGTGAATGTAGAACTTCTTAAAAAAAAAAAAAAAAAGGAAAAAAAAAAGAGCAATACACAAAAAAAAAAAAAAAAAAAAAAATTCACAACATTTTTCACAATAGTTGAGTTGAACTTACCACTACCATTTTATCACGCAATACGTGTGAAAAGTTTTGTCAATTTTTTTATGTTTATAAACTTTTTAGTAATAATTTTACATCTAAAACAAGATAATAGAGTTTAAATAATATTTAATTTTTAAAGTCAGATTTATATATAAAAAAAGTTTTAATTTCGATTTAGGTCCCAAATGTATCAAGTCACCCTTTTATTTATATATATATATATATATAGTGGTAACACGAACATGGACTGCTAATATGACCCAAAAAAAAAGAAAAAAAAAGAAGAGAGGTGAGAAAAGAAAGAAAGCAAAGGCCATTCATTGTTGCAAGTCCAAATAAGGTATTGCTAACGGTCAGTCAATAAAGAAAGCTGCGCGTTGCACGTTAAAAAAAGAAAAAATTATAGAAATATGGTTGTTGTCTAGTAGACTTCTGTATTGATTCATGTTTTTGAATCTTGATTATGAAAGTACGGCTCGGTTGGAATTATAATGTTAAAATTATAATTTTTTAAGGTATTGGTGCCCTGATGTAATTATTTAGAACGTTAGGGAGTGGTGGTAATTTCAGAACGGCCTTCTTTTTTTCTTTTTTCTTTTTTTTTTTCTTTTTCCTTTTTTTTTCAGGAAAATTTCAGAACGGCTTAATTTATGTGGATTTGACAAAATTGGACCCAAATTCAATTGACTTGCCCAATCAGGACCATAAAAAAATTAAAATAATATATCGGTCCTGAACTGGAGATGAACCTGTAGGAAAACGGGTCAACCCTTACCTAACCGGTTGAAATGTTGGGTTGGTCTTGGTCAACCAGTGAGACTCAATTTGATCCATTTTTTTTTTAAGAAGGAATTTTTTTTTTTTGGGTGAACAAAATATGCAAAGTTGGATGATTTCCTTTGGTGGAAAGAGAATTACAACCAATTTTCCAGAATTCTCGTTAATGACAAGTGATATCTTGAACATTCATATAACTATGATTGCTTTTGAATTAACTTTTAGATGGTTTAGTGTTTAGCGTTTTTTGGTTTTTATATAGGGTTTGGTGTTTGTTATTGTTAGGGTTTAGAATTTAGTGTTTGTTCAGCTTGAATTTTAGGCTTAGTTTTAGAGTTTAGGATTTAGGATTTATGATTTATGGTTTGTTATTGCTAGGATCTAGGGTTTGTACCTCTGTGGGTTAATATATTTTATCAGGAGTTAATTTTATAGTCCTGTTTATATGATTATATTGTGTACTTCTTGTTGTTGTTATTAGTATAATAATAATAAATAAATAAATAAAAGAAGAAGGTGGAATTGAAGAATACATATTTATACTGTTTTATTATTCATTTTCATATATCTCATTGAATTTGAACTTACTTTTTGACAGATTCTTAAATTTCTTCCTCATTATATAAAACTTGTCACATGTACATACTACATAGCTGTTGAGTCCCAAATAATACTATCAACAATATTAGCAATCTAAAATAACAATCACAAACAAGAACACAAATATTTACGTGAAAAACTCTTTTTCTTTGAAGGGAAAAAATTACGGGACAAACTTTGAATAATTTCACTATTATCAAATCAATTACAATAATTCTTGTTTATGTCTCACGGCTAAAGAAAAATCTCTCTTATTTTTCTTTGTTTTCTCACACACACTAAATCTCTTGGCGGCAACACTCTACTTTCTCTTTTTTATTTTCTTCTCCATGCACAACTCTCTCTTGGCTGTTTTCTTTTTCTCTAAGTGGCTCCCTCTTGACTGCTCTCTCTTCTTTTTCTTTCTTGTGAGGCTTCCTTTTTCTTTGCTCTTGCGCATACTCTTTTTGTGTCTTCTCGAAGGCGTCAATACATTGCTCTCTCCTTCCTCTTACATTCCTCCCAAGCGAAAATCCCTTTTCTCTCTCTTGGTTTCATGCTCTATTTTCCCTCTCCCTATAGGGAGGACCCTTGGGCCAAAGCCATCAAATTCTTTGTAGCATTGTCTATTTATAAGACTCTTTTGCTATTTCCTCTTAGATTATGAATACATTACCTCTTTAACAAAGAATCTATTCCCTCTTGGACTAGGAATACATTACATTTTTAATAAGGAATAGACTTCCTTCCACACCAAGGAATAGTATTTTCTTCTACAACATGGAAACCCAAATTAATTTTTCCTTCTTCAACTAGAAAACCTAATTTACTTTCCAAGTTACAATTGAAATTTGAGGCAATTTCCCAACAATAGCATGCTACAAATAAAGGTAAAAGTTCATTATTGGATGTGTAAAAAACTAACATCCCAACATTCATTTTGATAATGCATGAAAAATCTTACCCAAAAAAATAAAATTTTTGCATGGATGAAAAGAAAAATCTCATCAAAATGACAAAAAAAATGAAAAACACACAAAAAATAAATATTATAGGATTATTATTGAAATTTCTACCCATAGTTATGCCCAATGATTAGGGTTTTGTTATATCATAGATCCTTAATAGTGTTTGGATCCACAACACGTTTTCACGTTTGCATTTTCTGTACTTTTTTTTTTTCCAGCGCGTGAACAGTAACATCACATGGATTCACTGTGCAGGAGACAAAGTGCACTATTCACAGGTCCCACGGCTCTATTCACACATTTAAAAATTATTTTGCTACAGTGTTTTCAGTTTCAGCAAAAATAAGTTCTATTCAAACGGACCCTTGATTTGCACTTTTGAGAACAATAGTGGACACACTTTTGTAGGACGGTTGATCGGTTGTTTATATTAAAAGAATCATTTTTCCCATTTATTTTATGCACTACAGGCTTTTTATCCAATTAACAAAAGACTTCTCATTGCACTGTAAGTATTGAAATTATTAAGTTTATTTAACTCTAGGTGTTACTCTCTTACTAAATTACAAGAAGTTTAATTACTATTTTAATTAAAATTCTATTAATAAATTCTTGAAATAATTTTAAAATTTGTTATTATTTTTTAAATTATTTTAATTAATATCTACCATAATATTTAGTTTTAAATAATAATATATTGTTTTACACGATAGGTTTCTATTGTATAACTTAATGTAATTTTCTTTTATTTATATTCATTATTTTATTATTCAACTTTGAATATATTTATGAAAATTTCCTTATGTTTTATATGTAAAATTTAATTGATTCGTATATGGAAAAGTTATACATATTGTTTTTTTTTTTTAATAGGGAAAAGTTATACATATTGTATTGAAGCATATCATGTAATATTTCAATATGTAGAATATTAATTTTAACATTAAAATTATAAAATTACATAAATTCAATGAATCTTAAATCTATCACCTCATATTGACAAAAAAGATAGAAATTTAATTGTAAAATTTATAGTTTTCTTGATGATAGAGGCTCTTGAAAAATCATTTTACTACGGAGTAGTCATTTTCTTATATATACACCAATAATTTATTTTTGGATTAAGATTAGATGCCATACCCCATTTGCTATTGCTATCAATGATGGAGATTGAAAAAAAAAAATCAATCCCAACCCTTAAGAAAGAGTTTTAAAAAGTGATTAAGTTTGTGACAGAAATGAGAGTAATAATCAGTGACAATGACTAATTGCATGAAATTTAGTGACAAAAAGGAAAATGATGTCATTGGGAACAACTCATGGCTTCTGGGGATGACCAACACCACCTTTTGGCCAAATTCCTTCATTTAGGTCCCAAAATTCTCATTTTGCCTTTTTATTTTTTATTATAGTAATTTTTGTTTTCTTTATAACTTTTAATTTAAAAGTTTGAATACATTCTTGCCTGTTCTAAGACGTCTCTTAGAGACATTAATTTTAAATTTGTAATTATCTTAATTTTACTCCTTTTTAGAACGTTTTTCTAACCTCCTTAGATTTTTTTTTTAAATAACTTTTTAAAAGCATTGTAGATTTCAAGACAATTTAGATTCCATTTTAAAAAATATAGATGTTTTGTTTCTCTATTCTCATAGATTCTAGAACTTATCACCTTGTGAATTTAAAGAACCTCTCATAGATTTAAGACTATCTTCTTCAAGTAAATATGTTTTGTTTTTGTCTTTTTGTGGCTTTCACGCCACATCATTTATAATTATAAAATTATTTATGAATCTTAAATCTTCCACCTCATATTGTCAAGAAAGTTAGAAATTTCCTCTGTTGTTGCAATTTTAGCTGTGTAAACTTTTAAGTGGTCGCAGCATTCTAGTGAAAAAAACGCTCAAGTTTCAATTATCAGAACTCGGAACTGGAAGCAAAGAGTCTTGCGTACATAATTGCTTGAAGAATCAGTTAACCAGGTGGCCCCACCTAGGACTAGGATTCGGATGACACTGAAGTCACAGCCAGCAAAGCCCACTCCATAGCTAATCGATCTACCCTTATCCTTGGACATAGACAAAGAATCTATGGACAAAAAGGCGTATGAGGATAGAACTTCTCCACCACCACCATCTATGACCACAGTCATTAATTTTTGTGGATTGATATAACTGATCCCTTTTTCATTTTAAAAATTATTAAAGTACATACTTTATACTATATAGGCCACGTTTTTTTGTCTTTTCTTTAACATCTCTTAAAAAAAAAAAAAAAAAAAAAAAAAAAAAGCATGACCCACCAGGCCATCATCAATCTTTCTACTACCAATTGAATATTCTGTTTCTCATTTCTCTCATCAAGGTTCAATTTAACCTTCGTAAAAATCTCCATTGTTGTTATTCAATGGCAAACTGGTGATAAGGTCAAGAGCCATTGCCCATCATCTAAACAAAAAGATGGGCTCGTTGGGAATTCTCAATCTTAGTTCTTGGAATAGTACTTCTAATTCCTTTCATTCGAGTTCTTCAACAATGCCACTTGGTGACAACCATGGAAGACCACATGCAATTTTTGGTGATTCAGCTACCCATTTCGCCGTTCGGCGTTTCAAATCCACCGAAGCTGAAAGAGAGTCGATACGAAATACATTAACCAGGATGGAGGTGATCAGGTACGTACTACTATTTTTGTTTTCCTAGTTTTTTAATGCTGTTTTGTTTTCCATGTTTTTATATTGGTTTTAGACTAGAGACACTGTATATGCATTACAAATATCATACGCGTTTAGTAAAAATTATTCATTTTTTTTCAAAAATTTTCAGCTATTGATTTAAGGAATAAGGATTCTTCCTTGTTTAACTCTAAATTAATATGATTAGGATTCTTATAGGATTATATATATCTGTCTTGCTCTTTTTCCATTTTTAGGCTAAAATTATACATCAAGAGAGTATAACGAGCTCGTGGATTAAAAAAATACACACACATGATAATCATTTTATTCATGTTTCTTTAATCTTTTTGTATAGAAATACATTTTTTTTTAATGAATTTTCATTAGAAAAGTGGATCACGTAATATGTTGAACCATTAACCTTAGAAGCAGCACAATTGATCGCAAAGCATGCCTCATGAGTCATGAAGTGGCGACCTTCCCTCTTTTATCATTTGAAATATCAATGAATTTTAACAATTTAGAATTATTTGGTGTTAATTACCTTATCTTATCCTCTCCCTTGGGCCAAAAACCCACTAAAAAAGAAAGAAAGCTATTGATCCAATCCTTTTTCCCCTGTTCTTTTAGATCAGTGTCTGTCATGTCAAAAATATAGGACAATAATGGAAGCCAAATACACTTCAAAAAAAAATAATAATAATAATGGAAGCCAAATTTGGTTACGTTGCGTGTATGGGCGCAACATTTTACAGAGATGGGACCATTCCCTCTCTCTCTCTCTTCTTCAATATTCTTTGGGCTTGACTTTTTTTTTTTTTTTTTTTTTTTTTTTTGGAGTAACACTTTGGGCTTGACTTGAAGGTTCGTCCCCATTTCACTCATTTTCTTAGAAAAAATAAATAGAAAAAAAGGAAGAAAAGAAAATAGCTAAACTTTGGAAAATGAAAATCCAAAATTGGTGAATGAGGAAGAGGAACTCGAGGAACCCAAACATGGTTATCTCATGTGGTTTAATAATTATTTTATGTATCCAATTTATACATCAGCTCTTTGATAACATGTGAATCTCACAATTATATGAAATCTACATATTATGAAAAAAATGGTATATATATTAGATGTATAAAATACTTTCTTGATGTGGTGGGTATACCTAAGATTTGAAACTTGAGAGGTTGTATACCATACTAGCAACTGAAGATCGCTTCATGAAATAAAAATAAATTGGATTTGATTAAGTTTTTTTGCTAAAAAAAAATCTACAATAACGTAGTTTAGTTTATAAATTAAAGCATAAAGCAAAATGCATCTCACTTTGTTATTATCTTTGACAACTTTATTTTTTTATTTTTGGATAACTCATCTTTGACAACTATCTTTATTATAAAGGCATTCATTCTTTATAAAAATAAGTTAGGTTGAGTTAGATGAGTTGAAAAAACTATTAACCTAAACTTAACTCAATCCAAGACTCAAAAAGATTTCTAACCCACAAATCCACAAAAGTCAATCCGAAGCATCAATTAAGTTGAGTTAGATTGGGTAAATTGTATTGGGTTGGTGAATTGGATGTACGCTACTCTTAAGCTTTGGACACCCTTGTTGGGAGAAAATATTAAAAAAAGAATAAACAAATGAATGTGTTGGTTGGAAATGACACATCTCAAAACCCAAAAATTTCTACCTCCAAATGCTATCTAACCGACAAGGATATGACTCGTATCATATGAGATATGACAGTTTTTCACTCAAGAGTGGTGTTCCATTTTGGAGCTCCAAAAGGCAACAATTTGTGAAACGCCAAAATTCCCACCAAATATTAATTTACTTAATTCCTAATTGCACCATCATTGGGCGTTACTGCATTATCTAGGGAGTAGGGTCTAGTCCCACTATAATGTGAATTAGAAATGACGACCCCAACGATCTTTGTGTTAAATGGTAATTTTATCCCATTAGTATGTAACAGTGGTTGAGATTGGAAATTTAAATCCTCGATGTGTGATTTGAGGAAAATTAGACACTAATGCCGAGAACAACATTGAGCTACTATTTTCCGCTCATATCAGCCATATGAATAGTCGATCCTATTCATAAATATAATTAATAAGATTTATTATTATGTGTGACGTGTGGAAAATTAGACACTAACGCGAAGACCAACACTGAGGTACTATTTCCCCTCATATCACTATATCAGTCATATAAATGGTTCCTTCTCCAAAAAAAAAAAGTCATATATAGGTTGATCCTATCATAAATATTATTAAGATTTATTATTATGTGAGATGAGAGAGTTATTATCGTTGTACTCTTAAAATATTGTATAATTACTTGTAATGAGTGAGTAAATTTGCCAAGAAAAAAAGGTAAACCTCAAGTATAGTACTTTAAGTGCAATCCAATACATTATGTTCACTCAATAGAATCCAAACATCTAGTTACATTAAAAAAAAATATATATATATAATATATTCAAGGACAATTAAATTCAATAGACCACGTGATTGAATTCTGTTAGAAAACTTAATGTATTACTTTACCTAAGTTTAAACACCCCACCCCCACCCCCCCCCAAAAAAAAAAAAAAAAAAAAAAAACCCAAGCAATTAATGGCAATCACTAATGCCAAAAGAATAAAAATCTAAGGACCAGTGATTAGACCGAGTCATATTCATACTATGCAGAATGCCATTCTCACTCGATAATATGAAGTTGTGAATTTCTCCTGCTTATTTTTATTCTTAATTTATTTTTATATGAGTTCAAGTGATAGTTTAGTGGTAATAACATTGATTGTGGAATTTTATGTTTGTAATTCGAACCCAACTCTCCCATTATCTAGATAAAACTAAGAGAATTGTATCCCAAAAAAAAAATTTAAAAAATTAAAAAAAAAAAAAAAAAAAAACAAATGATTGGTTTGGATAAAGAAATTTAAAGAGAAAGATTTGAATTTCATTTTTTTCTTAATTTAAAGGATTTGAATAAAGTATGAAATATATGATAGTTTTATTTTTATTTTTATTATATGAAGTTATACCAAATAAAATGAAAAAAAAAAAATAAAAATAAAAAACGATAATTATTAGATGTTGTTGCCCATCATTATCGTTTTCATTTCAAATCATGTAAGGATGGCTTCATACATTTCTTTATGTTATGTGTTTCACACAAGGGTACCTGTTTTAGGATGTTACATGTTCATTATTAATTTTGTGAATTGATTTAATTTTGAATTTCCAGCCCATTTGAATTTCAATAGTCACACTTTTGAGTATTTTGTACGAGCAGGCCTTGGATTTTCCTGGAGGAAAAGTTGAATTTACTTCAGAAATGAATTTCATTTCCGAGTCTGCTGATAAAAGAGTACCTTGTTATCGAGTTCTCGATGTCAATGGAGAGCTGATCGTGTCCAATAACTTTGTACAGGTATCTCTCAAGTTGGTTCAAGTAATCCAATAGGGCAATAAGGTTATCAATGTGGCAAGCTTATAATTAAAGCAGAGTACTATGACTTCTCTGTTTTTGACCTTCTTATTGCCATGTCAAACAAGGCTTTTCATTCAATCTTGAACTTGTAGGTCAAACATTAAAAAAAATCCCAAAATATATGATATGTAAAATGGTATGAAATACTTCTTAATCCAAAAGGATATGCAAAACTTCTAGATTCATCTAAGTTTAAAAGTTTAGTTTTAACATCACTAATTGCTCAATTGTCTTGGTTATGTCACATTCATTCATTCAACAGGTAAGAAAGGAAGTGGCCATAAAGATGTATAGTGACATGGTCACCCTTCAAATGATGGACAACATATTCTATGAAGCACAAAGGCAAGGAAGAATCTCTTTTTATTTGACCACATTAGGGGAAGAAGCAATTAACATTGGCTCGGCTGCTGCACTTAGTGCAGATGATCTTGTGTTGCCTCAGGTAAACTTATTACATCCATATAAACTATGTTCATATATACATAAAAATCACTGCTCTAGGACTACATGATATGTATAATAGACATGTTATGGCTGCTTAACCATCCAAACTCATTAGGAGTGTAGCCTGTCAGAGTACATTTTTTCAAGTGTTTCTATCGATCATACTAATAATATAACCTTTTGAACCTCATATTCCCCTTGAAGCATCTACAGCTTTCAGTTAACTACGCAGTTCTCACTAGTATAACTGTTGGTTTCCTTTAAGCATGCTCAATCTTTGGATTCCTTTATTTTATCACCTACTGGAACATTACATTTTTCTTCTTCCTTGTAGAATGTTTTCAACATCTTTAATTCTAACTGAAATGTATTGTCCCATTTTTATTTGCTGATGGATAGAAATAATTCCACCAAGGAGTAACATCCATGATTTGTCAACTTTGAATGGTCATGCCACCTTAATTAGTTTAGTTTTGGCTTTCCTTAGATCTACATTGGAATATACAAATGGAGAACTCATATCCGGTTGATAAGGGTTTTGTTAATTGACATCTACCACCGATTGACCTTTTTGAACCCCCAACAATTATGCACGGGAAACTGATGCAAGTGCATGTCTGATTTGTAATGCCAGTACCGGGAGCCTGGAGCTCTCTTGTGGCGTGGATTTACACTGCAAGAATTTGCAAACCAGTGCTTAGGAAACAAGGAAGACAAAGGAAAAGCCAGGCAGATGCCTATCCATTATGCCTCTAAGAAACACAACTACTTCGCTGTGTCATCACCTATTGCGTGAGATATTTAACCCTCATTTTTACTTATTAGTCTTTTTTCAGATAAAGATTTTTTTATTATTGATGTATATAGCCAACACTAAATGTCTGCATACGCTTTATGCTTGTCAGCACACAACTTCCACAAGCCGTGGGTGCTGCATATTCTCTTAAAATGGAGGGAAAGAATGCCTGTGTAGCTACTTATATTGGAGATGGTGGCACTAGTGAGGTGGCTGCACAATAATCCCTTCCACCTCTCCCTCTGAAAAATCAGATTATCAATGTTCATATCCTCATTAGTATCTTAACTGATGTTTCAGGGAGATTTCCATGCTGCTATGAATTTTGCAGCGGTTCTGGAAGCCCCCATCATTTTTATTTGTCGTAACAATGGATGGGCCATTAGTACTCCTATTGAAGAACAATTTCGAAGTACTCTTCATCACCTATCTATAAGTTTCATTTTTAGCTTACACTCTTATATGAAGGATTGGGATAATCATTACTCATTAGTATCATATCAGATTTATGTCAGAATTATTATAAAATGGTTAAATCCATTATCTCCTAATATCTTAAGCTTTTGTAACAAATGGTAATTTGTCATGGTATTAGAGAAAGTGGTTACATTCCCATTTCCTCATGGCATAAGCTTTTAGAATAATCAGTAATTTATTAAATTACTGTTCATTGGGTTCCCCCAGTGAAGAGAGGGCAAGCCTGAAGCCCTTCTATGCATTCATGGATATTTTAGTTTGTTTCTTTTCTTAATTATACATGTTTTGTAGGTGATGGAATTGTTGTTAGGGGTCGGGCTTATGGAATTCGAAGCATCCGGGTGGATGGGAGTGATGCTCTTGCTGTATTAAGTGCAATTCGCACTGCTCGTGAAATGGCTATAAGTGAACAAAGACCAATTTTAGTTGAGGTAGGACTAAACTTCTTTTTGTAAAAGTTTTTCCCGTAGCTGGTACATTGACACAATCCTTATTCTTTGCCAGGCTATTTTATTTGTAAAAGAAAACAAGTGTGTCCCTCTTAGCATATGACCACAACCTTTCTTTTCAGTGAAAAGCAATGCACGTCTAGTTGTGTATTCCAGATTGTGATTAATTTTCTCTGTTTATTTTAACTTTCAGGCCCTTGCATATAGAGTAGGACACCATTCCACCTCTGATGATTCCACGAAGTATCGATCCATGAATGAAATTGAATACTGGAAAACAGCTAGAAACCCAGTAAATAGATTTAGAAAATGGATAGAAAGGAATGGCTGGTGGAATGACAAAGATGAAACTGAGCACCGAAGCAGCGTTAAAAAGCAGGTGAATACAAGTTAATATGATTTTTGTTCAATCTCCATATATTAAAGCTATCTTACCTTTCTCTTCTGATACAATACAGCTACTGCAAGCAATTCAAATTGCAGAGAAGACAGAAAAACCTTCAATTGAAGGCTTATTCTCTGATGTCTATGATCATCTTCCATCAAACCTTCAAGAGCAAGAGGAACAAATTAGAGAAACCATCAGAAGACATCCGAAAGACTACCCATCTGATGTTCCTGTTTAGAAAATATTAGCTAATTAAGGAGCAACAGATGTGACTTCATGAAAACTCAAATGACAATGTGTAAAGTTTCAAAATAGTTCAAAGAAATATAAAACAAGCATTCCTCCATTTTTATGGATGTAACTTTCGCATCATAATGTCTGAAGTAAATAAAAAAAAAAACAACAACTTTTGCACCGTAATGCAAGAGCTCTTCTTCTTCATTTGAACAAAGATTTTACTAAACTTCAACAAAATCAATACCAAGAGGGAGTTGTCAGCAACCATATCTATGGCATCTACCAATTGAACAGTGAGGCCAGTCAGAGATTGGGATAGGACCCATATTAGAGACAATTAGGGGATTCCCAAACCAGCTCATATAAGGGATTTCCAATCAACTGTAATTATGGGATTTGGTAGAAGTTAATATTTTTTCTAGCTGCAATTATGGGATTAGGCTGTCAATATTTTGTCTAGGTTCATTGTAATAGCATCTATATATTTTGTGTCAGTTTTACTCGGTACTAATCCCATTTCATGGAAAACAAAGAAGCAAACTATTGTCTCCTGCTCCGCAGAATACCGTGCCATGGCAACACTAACTTCAGAACTCCAATGGCTGAAATATCTTTTGGATGATCTTGGTCTTCACAAACCTCACGACTTTATTTCAAAATGTGTGTACAGTTGTGTGTAACAACTAATGTCCACTAATATTTTCCCAATAAGGAGTATGGAACTATAGAATTTGCTGAGTTTTAAGTAAAAACCTTATGTCTCATTTTCTTTGTCCCTAACTCCCATATCCAAACACCAGCCAACAGTTTGAAGCATAAACTAAATAAACCAAATTCCCTGGTTATTTAGTTCCTTGGAATCATCACACGGCAATGATCAAGACGACAACATATCCTTGAGCATATCTGCCTCACACTTAGCTGCTGGTATTGTTTGGTATCATTCGAATCTGTCTAATGTCCACTAATATTTTCCCAATAAGGAGTATGGAACTATAGAATTTGCTGAGTTTTAAGTAAAAACCTTATGTCTCATTTTCTTTGTCCCTAACTCCCATATCCAAACACCAGCCAACAGTTTGAAGCATAAACTAAATAAACCAAATTCCCTGGTTATTTAGTTCCTTGGAATCATCACACGGCAATGATCAAGACGACAACATATCCTTGAGCATATCTGCCTCACACTTAGCTGCTGGTATTGTTTGGTATCATTCGAATCTGATGCTCTTACTGTCGGAGATCGTTGCATCATATGAAACTAAGTCAAAATGTGACTGGATTACCTGTCCCAATCTTTTTACCATATCCTTCTTAACTTTCTCACACTTAAACCCATTTCCGTTTCTATTATATAGTCCCCATACAACGAGCTACAGCTAGATATCTAGCTGCGTATTATATCCATTATCCAACACCCATCTGTGGTTTTTGCTAGACTAATATTATTGTGTCCATGGCGAACCTAAGGCGCCCTATCTCACCATCTCATGTTGTTATCGCATTCGATGCCACTAATTATCTATTTGGATATCGCTTATTGTTGAAAATACGATAACAAAATAATTTTCAATTGGCAAAAATACTGTAGCAAAAACTCTTCACGCGTTTTTAGTGCTTGGTTGGTCCATAAACAGTGCCATGGACCAAACAACGCAAATGCAAACGCAAACGTAGAATCATCACAAAACAAATGCAACCTAAGAATCGTATTGAAGATGAACTTAAGATTACCATTGAAGGTGTGAATGGCGGGTGGCATTCTCCATGGAGGCGGCACACTTGTCTTGCTAGGTGTCTTCCATAAGATCAAGAACCGCAGTAAGTAGTCAATGGATTGTTCTGGACTCCAATGATTCTTCAATGTTCATTTTATTTGTTTAATGGGATTGTTAAATTTTAATAAGATTAGAATGTCATAAAATTTGAATAGATTGCAGGGGTAGAATTAGGATTTGCTGCTTGGGTGCCAGATTTTAATGTATCTATGTATATATAAAATTGAAAACGTTTGACTTTTAGTTGACTTCATAATATTATGTCACATTAAGACCTTAGAATTTTATATGTTTAAATCGGTAAACCCTCATCAAAATTTTAGCAAATCATATTTTAGAATTTATAGTTCTATATATAAACATAATTAATTATAATAGATACCTAATGCCATAATATATATATATATATATAAACACATATGTTTGTTTGTTTAGACCTCTTAAAGCAGATTGTTTAACCTAATAAATTAGCCAAGTGATTACTTATGTTAATTATGAGATCTAGGTTAAACAAGGATAGATCATATCATGTACAACAGTGGAAAATAAAGAACACAATGATATGATGACCTAGGAAAACTAATGAAACCAACAGTTTTAAAGTAAAAATCTATGGAAGATTTTATCTAGCTATCCTCAAGGTAAAACAAATCCACTATAGAGAATTGAAATTTTTACAATCAGATTTATCCCTAAATCTATTGCTATCTCCAATAGTAACTTACTAATATGACCACGTGTAAGTTTCGAATCCACAGATTCCTTTTCTCTTAGATTTGCACCACACAAGCACCCACGCTTATGACTTTGAGATCCCCCACTCAAAGGTTTCATATCACGGCTTGTTAATCTTTGCAACAACTAGATTCCGCCAGCACTTGATTGTAGATCTTGTTCCGATAGATGCTTGTAGAGTTAGAAGGTACAGAACCTCTCATATCTCACAGGAGTAACTCACAAGTCTTCCAAGAGTTTTCAAAATGTAGCTAGAGTTTTCCTTTTATACGTAGGAGTGTTGGATTGAAACCCTAAACATTTTCGCGGGCTTAGGCCCGTTTAAAATTCTGCAGAAATTCTTTTTCTGCAATTTTCAATCAATCGAGCTTCAAAATTCGATTGGTCGAGCTTCACAGAAAAGTAATTTGTTTTCCTGCAATTTGTACATTCTTGAGTTTTGACCTGTACAACTTTTGAGCAATGTCTAACACCAATCCTAAACATGTTTTTGTTCTCGGTTTGACAACACATACAAGTTGAAATTCTAAACATTTAATCCAAAATCTTTAGAACCTAACAATCTCCCCCTTTGGCAGTCTGTAACAAAACACACTTGAAAAATAATTGCTCAACTCAAGAATTAGCCCACATTGTTGCCCAAATACAATTCCATCACAATCTACTAACTATTAGTTGCTAGAATAGACAGTAGATGAGAAAAAATTAACTTGTAAATTCCTAAAACACTTAAAACAAATCATAAACGCATGTGTGGAAATTATAGTATAAATCCAAATTATAAAAACTGAACTTAAATTCACAAAACATAAGTGATAGATAGAATATCAAATGAATAAACATCAAATAAACTATCATAGTCAATAAATCTACAATGTTTGTGAAACAAGAAAAATAAAAGAAAAAAAATCAAAATCAATGAGAATAAGACAAAATCAAAATCTTCTCCCCTTGAATACAAAATCTCTCTACTCTCCCCCTAAGTACAAGAGCCTATCTATCCTAAACCTACTCTCCCTTTTTGTTACACATTGCCAAAGGCAACCATCAAGGGTCAGAGGGTGGAGGAGGTGAAAAAACACTTCTATTCTCAGCAAAATCTGCTCTCAAGGTAGCAACCTCAGTAAGTAGCTCATCAATGAGCTATCCATGAGTTGCCTAAGTGGTCATAAACATCTCCATCATGGCATGGAGTGAGAGAAGAGGAGTAACAGTAGGATCAGCAATATCATCAATAGCACGATCCACAATAGCAGTAGGGTCCACAATAATCTCCTCTATAGTAGGCTGATCACTAAAGGTTAGAGTAGCAGTAAAAGCTTCACCTCTTGGTCTCTTTGAAGTCCCAGTACTTGGTTTAGCACTCTTCATTTGAGCTTGTCACTGTCTAAGAAAGCTGGCTCATATGGGGGTAGTAATATGTACTAACTCAAGGAAAGGAAAACTATTGAACCCTAAAAAGAGTAAAACCCTATAGATAAAAATAGGAAAGAACAAATTATGTGCCTTAGACTTACTTCTATACACCTCAACAATGGTCTAAATAAAAAGAGAAGGAAAACACATGGACCTATCTATGATAAAGGCATACAGAAAAGCAAAATTGTCTAAAGAAATGGTGTGAATGTGGGAAATAGGAAAGATATTATGACAAGCTATCCTAAAGAAAAGATAGTTCACCTCAGTCAACTCACTTGAGTTTATTCATGGTTTAGATCCCTAAGAGACTGATCTTCCACAAAGCAAAGACATCACATCATCAAGAGGAAGAGACTCAGTGTATGGGAAAGTAGGTCTACAAACTAGAGGTACACCTAGAGCTTCAAATCCTACACGTTTAGTTATCCTATACTCTTTACCTCTAATCCAAGAAGTCAAAAAATGACCACCTGTATCCTTAGAATATACAGAGAGATTTGAATAGAATTCGTTGGTCAAGGCCACAAGAGAGGGATGAGAAACATCACATAAAGAACCCTAGTTCCTAGACATTAGATTCCTATTGATGGAAGGATCTAATTCATCTTGGACTAACTGTCTTTCCCCCCAAATAGACCTATATTTTGTTAAAGTCTCACAAATTTGCTCAGTTTTGGCTGTAGGAAACCTAACCCTTTCAACAAGAGTAGAAGAGGACGAGGAAGCTGTGTTCTTATTGGCTTTGGTCTTATACTTTTTACCAACCTTGGGAGCCATGTATAAGGTTAAAGAAAAAGGAAAAACTAAAACAAAACAAAAATCAAGAGTAGATTGCATTAGATAGAGTTAGAGCACAAAATAACATGAAATTTTAAAAACTATATGATGCATGATGCAAGGACATGAATGGTACATGATCTAATGCATAAAAACAGTTCAATTTTTCTCAATTTTGAAAATTGACCAAGAAAATTAGAAATTTAGCAAAAACCCCAATTTTGAAACCCTAATTTTCCAAAGAATATATACATGCATTCATGCATTTGATCAAGACTATTACATGCATTCATGAATTTTCATCAATTTTGATCAAATGAACAACACAACAGATATAAAACATGTTATAATTACTCAACTAAACAATATCATAAGTTAATTTTACTCAATTTCATTCAATTGAACAAAATCCCCAAATTCCTCAAGAACACATTAACCCTAATTTCAAAAATTTGCAAAAATCATGAAAATTTTGAAATTAAAGTAGAGGAAACATGTTTATATGATGCATGAACAAAAACCCATTCAACAAATTTGATCAAAACAACTAGAATCACCAAAAACCCCCAAAACTTCTTTAGTTTGAAAAATTTGATGCAAATGCATGAATGCATGTAATATAAACAAAAAAGAGGGGAAAAATTGTCTTACCAAGTGTGGAGGTAGAGAACCCTTGAAGCTTTGACTCAGAAAAGAACAAAAAAAATTTTGACTAAGAGGAATCGAAAGGAATCAAAGGAAATAGACAGAGTTTTGAAAAACATGTGATCTGATTCCTTTTTATTTTTAAACAAAAACAATTTTTGATCGCTCGGGAGAAATCGAGCCAGGAATCTAAAATGTTTAAAAACAGGTTTGACTGATCAGAAGGAATCAAAGGAGGAATCGAGTTAGGTCGAGAGTTTTAGCCTTAAAAACTGAATTTTTCAATCAGTCAAAACACAAGTTCGATCAATCAAATCCTAAAAAATCAAAAAAATTTGAAAACCTGGAAATTTTCTGCAGAAACACTTTTAAACCAGGTTTTATGATATGAAATGCATGCCAATGATTCCAAATGTTTTCAAAAACACTTTCTCTTCAATCAAATCTTTTTTTTTTTTAATCAAGATTCAAAAATTTTCCTCAATAGTTTTTACCCCAAACCCCAAAAAGTATTAAACATTTTAAGAAGCACAATTTTGGATGGCCACAAAAATTAACACTCAATCATATGTACAAAGTTTAACAAAGATTTGCTTGTAGTGTTTGCAACTAGTAAGTATATGAGATACATAAAAGGTAATATGTAGATAGAAATTAAACACAATTTCTACATTATCAATCACATAAGTTTGAAAGTGACTATCACCTAAAGAGATACATCATATAACTCCCACATATCCTATAAAACATGCTTGCAATCATGTAAAAGCAAATTTTTTTTTTTTTTTTTTGGTATTCTTTTTCTTTTGATGCCTTTTTGTTTGCTTTTATTTTTCTTTTTCTTTTGAATTTTCACATTCTTTTCACAATTAACACCTCGTTTAATCTTGCTATACAAGTGTTACACTTTATCGAGTATGGCTTTTATGAATTGCACACAGGTATTCATAATTGGCGAATAACAGTGATGAGATGGTTATTTATGTCTTTCTCCTAAGATTTTTTAGTCCTCACAATCAAAAGAATGTGACTTCAAAATCAGGAGCATGTGTTTAAAAACCATAAACAACTCACACAATATAAGCACTACATAGCACAAACTAGCGAAGTGCAGAAAAAAACTTATCTAAGCTAAACAAAGTGCACAGTAATGAAATGTAAATTTCATAGGCCAACCTTAATTACACACTTGAAGATGTGTAACACACAAAAATATATATATTTTTTCTTAAGAACCTAAAAATATCATAAACAAGACTAGAATGAAATGCATGAAGTAATGTAAAAGAAAATCCTAATGAAAAACATTTTGGTCACAAGAGATTGAAAGAATTAGCACAAGGACCATGTCAGACAGACTCACTGAGACTAAGTCTTTTGCATCCACACTCTCTTAGATGCAAACTAGGAATTGGAGTTTCTAGATGAATTAGACCTAAATTCAACTCATGTATTGGCATAAAGGTTAAGAACCTTTACCAATTCATGAATAAGTACCATATGATCTTGTGCTTTTGGCACATACACTTTTTGTTTGGTTGCTTACTTTGAAACTTGCAACTTAAAACAATTTGGGCATGTATGCCCAACTCCACCACAAAAATGACAAAACCATTGAGGTTTGTGTTGTTTCTTGCTTCTAGGATGATTGGGTTTCTTGGGTTTTGATTCACTTAGATTTACCCTAATTCTCCTAGTAGTTAAAGTTTCTTCCTTAGGTACCTTAACTTCAGGAGTGGAAATAGATGTAGCAGATACAAACTTAGGAGGATGAACAACAGAAGTAGAAACGCTCTCTACAAATCCTAACCCTGTCTTATCAAAAAAAAGATTTTTGAATATTTAACATATTATCCTATTTAGAAGTAGAAGTCCTATCAAGTTGTTCTCTAGCAACAAATAATTCAGATTCTAAACTTTTGACTTTCTCAATCAAAGACATGTTCTCAATCCTAACAAAGGTTATAAGTTCATTAGCATCAAACAGTTTAACCAATAAATTTTTCTTTTCATGTTCAAGAGTGTTTATCTTCTTCAAACCTATGTCAACATTCATGGCATCCTTTGTTGCAATCTTGCAAAACTTGTTGTAAGCCTTTTGTAAGTCAGCATTCTCAGAGTGTTCCCTATTAGAAGGGTTTTCCTCAACAATTTTAGGCTCACTTACTTTAATAGTGGGAGTGAAAGCCATGAAATTTCCTTCTTGATCACTTTCAGACTCGTGATCAGAAACTTCATCATCACTAAGGGTAACAGCCACAAATAATTCAGATTCTAAACTTTTGATTTTCTCAATCAAAGACATGTTTTCAATCCTAACAGAGGTTATGAGTTCATTGGCATCAAATAGTTTAACCAATAGATTTTTCTTTTCATGTTCAAGAGTGTTTATCTTCTTCAAACCTATGTCAACATTCATGGCATCCTTTACTGCAATCTTGCAAAACTTGTTGTAAGCCTTTTGTAAGTCAGCATTCTCAGAGTGTTCCCTATCAGAAGGGTTCTCCTCAACAATTTTAAGCTCACTTACTTCAATAGTAGGAGTGAAAGCCATGAAATTTCCTTCTTGATCACTTTCAAACTCGTAATCAGAAACTTCATCATCACTAAGGGTAACAGCCACATCCTTTACCTTAGATCTCAAGTAAGTAGGATATTCTGACCTAAGGTGACCATAACCCTAACAACCAAAATACTATTGACCTAAAGAATTGTTAGAGGATTGAAAAGCCTTAGCTTTTGATTTTTTAGAATTGTTATTTTTGGTTGTTTCATTCTTCTTCACATTCTTAGTGTCAACATTGTTTCGATTTCTTGCCCTTTTATTGTTGTTTCTCAAAACATTTCTAAAGTTCTTGCCAAGATAAGCTATCTTTGTAGAAGAGATTTCATCATCAAATCCAGTATAACGTACATCATCAACAGATTTTAAGGCCATGGATTTGGATTTGTTGGTTTTGGGTAGGTCAGACTCATAGGATTGAAGAGATCCTACAAGTTTATTAACAAGGATGGTGTCAACATCCTTACTTTCTGTTATAGTAGTAACTTTGGGTCTAAAATCCTCAATTAAGGATCTAAGAATCTTCCTAACCACTTTAGATTGATCATATATTCACCCAAATAAAAAAGCAGAGTTCACTATGTCATTTAGTTTGGTATAGAACTCATCAAAAGTTTCATCATCAGACATCCTGATACTTTCAAATCTTAGCGCCTTCATGCACAGTTTGCAAAATATTCCAGGTAGTATGAGCAACCTTTACATTAGAGATCCTTTTAAATTCTTCCATAGAAACAGCATTGAGTGTTCGTTTAGCATGATTAATTTAGTTAGCTTATTTTACTATTTAACTTATTTTTGCTACTATTTATGGGCTCTACTACACTTTTTGGTACTATTCAAGGGTCTCATTGTACTATTTCATCTATTTTTTACTTTTATTTACAGTACTTTTAGCAAAAAGTTTTCAGTTTTAGCAATATAAGCAAATCTCAAACAGACCCTGAATATAGCATTCATAGCCTTACTATTAAAGCTTGCTACTTCCTTTAGTGCAATGTTCTATTCACTAATAAGAGTGGTTGGTCTCTCCCTACCATTCTAAACAAAGAGCCATACTCTCTCATCTAGGGATTTCAAAAAGGCTTTCATCCTAAACTTCTAGTAAGCATAGTTATTCCCATCAAAATGAGGAGGAATCACAAGAGAATGATCGTGTTCCATGACAGTAGGGGTCAAGGATCAAGTCAAGGTAAACTACCCAAATCAGAGCTAACCCATTTTGATACCACTTGTTTGTTTGTTTAGACCCCTTAAAGTAGATTGTTTAACTAATAAATTAACCCAATGATTACTTAGGTTAATTATGAGATCTAGGTTAAATAATGACATATCATATTATGCACAGCAGCAAAAAATGAAGAACACAACGATATGATGACCTAGAAAAACCAATGAAACCAATAGTTTCAAAGTAAAACCTAGTTATCCTCATGGCAAAACAAATCCGCTATAGAGAATCAAAGTTTTTACAATCAGATTTAATCCTAAATCTATTGCTACCTCTAATAGTAACTTACTACCACAACCACGTGCAAGTCTCAAATCCACGGACTCCTTTTCTCTTAGATTTGCATCACACAAGCACCCACGCTTGTGACTTTGAGATCCCACTCAGGTTTCAAATCACAGCTTGTTGATCTTTGCAGCAACTAGATTCTACAAGCACTTGATTATAGATCTTATTTCAGTAAATCCTTGTAGAGTTAGAATGTATAGAACATCTCAAATCTCACATGAGTAACTCATAAGTCTTTCAAGAGTCTTTAAAACGTAGCTAGGGTTTTCCTTTTATACGTAGGAGTGTTGGACTAAAACCCTATACGTTTTCGCGGGCTTAGGCCTGTTTAGAATTCTGCAAAAATTCTATTTCTGCAATTTTTGATCGATCGAGCTTCACAATTCGTTTAGTCAAGCTTCACAGAAAAATAATTCTTTTTCCTGCAGTTTGTACATTCTTGAGTTTTAACCTGTACAACTTTGAGCAATGCCTAACACCTATCCTAGACATGTTTTTGTTCTCGGTTTGCCAACACATTCAAGTTGAAATTCTAAACATTACTCCTAAATCTTTAAAACCAAATTATTTTATGTGTTAGTTCTAAACATTTAATTTAGTTATTACACAAATTATTTTACACTCTTAAAAAAACCTGAAATTATGACTTAAAATAATGTTGAAAATAGTGATTACAAGTCATGATTTCAGTTGTATGTTGCATTTTTGGAGTATATGTAAAACTGTGTTAAACAGTTGGTATAGCACATGTTTAACCGTTCCATATAATCCATTGTCATACTACATAACCAAGAATGTTGGTCCCAGGGAACAATTCTATATTGCCTACGTGGTTCAAAATCAATGGTAGACTTCGTCAGAATATAGTTATATATTATACATTTTGTGTCCCTAAACTCCTAAGTCCAAAAACCAGTTTGACATCGAAGCATAAACGAAGTTTGATCCTTGGTCAACTAGTGCATTGGAATCATCACATAGCAATGATCAAGACGACAACATATCCTCAAGCATGTCATTTGGTATCATTCGAATCTAATGCTTTTACTGTTGGAGGTTGATGCATATCGAACTGAAGGAGAGCTTAAGCTCATCATTGAATGCATACAAATGGCGGATGGCATTCTCCGTGGAGGTGACACGCTTGTCTTGCTAGGTATCCTTCAAAGGATCATGCACTCTAGTAAGTATTCAATGAATTTTCTTCATAGGCTCACCTTATAATTTTCCTTGTGTTTTTTATTTTTTACTGAAGGCATGGAGATTTACCAAAACTTTCTTGAGGCCTCATTATACCAAATACTATGTACTATGCCTTCAATGGCTACTATAATGAAGAAGAGAATTCCATGCTCAAGTACAGCTTATGTTTGCATGGTACAAATTAAATCAATAGGTATCATGGTTCTTCTTGCTTGAAGCCTTGAAATATATCTATTTTGGCATGCTGCATGGTTCCTCTCTAGGTTTCTAGCTTTGTTTTCATGTCAGCCAAGAACTAGGCAGAAAAGCATGGTGAAAGAATTAGAAACCGAATAGAAGCAGTAATAGTCATATTCTTCCGTGTAAATTTGTGTGAAGGCATGATAGGCACTTCAATCAGTAGCATAGTGTGTGCACTCTTGAGATCTTTTGGGTAGAATGACGTGTGATATACTGAACCATTACGAAATGCACATTCAAAGTTCTTCATTACACTTTTGGGAAAATATATAGTTGATTCACACCACTTTCTATAGTTATTGCCACAATCTCCTACTCTTAAGTTCATTTGTCCTTTCTTGAGTAATGAGATTTCCCAGTACACGTCAATCATTTTTGCTCAAGTCCTGGTGAAGTCCTTGCTTGGCAAATCATACAATGATGTGTGATAAGGATAAAATCATAGTATACAAGGCGTTCCAAATCAAAACCGTCGGCCTTACTTGTAATATGAGGTCTACGACTTTAAGCTAACGAGGTAAATATAAGGAGGGTGGAAAGCTGACGACCCTAAAGCTGACGGCTCCAATATAATCTTAACTTGGCCACCACGCATGAGTATATAAGGAAATTTCTTGTATCCCACACTTAGTATTAGTCTCTTGCAAGGAAAAGATTCCGCAATATACGCCTATGAGGATTCCTATAAGGAAAAGACTTCTAACCCAAAAAAGAGATGTCAACCCTCTACTACTATAAAAGCTCCAATATTCTCACAAACAAAGATACGCATAATTTACCCCAGCTCTGGTACTCTAGAGTTATGAACAAGAGATTTCTCTAATTTGATCGTCGAAGGGTATTTAGCCGGTACCACACTAGTACTCCTCTTAAGGTCTTCAGCTTTTGTGTTGTGCAGATTCTTGTTTAGAGCATGTGAGGACCGTATGGCTTACTGGTGATTTTTCGGCATCATCAGTTGGCGTCGTCTGTGGGAAACTTCTTGCGATTTGTAAGCCAGATTATCGCTTCCTAGATAAAAGATTTGCATGGTACTCACTCGCTCGATGGCAACCACTAACGACATTCAAGAAGAGGAACCACCCACGACTGCCCTCGAGAGACAAGTTCATACGCTCGCTGCTATTGTGGAACACCTCACCAAAAAAAACCATGACCTGGAAGAACAGCTGCACCAGAAAAATGCAGCACCGAATAACCAAAGAGAAGATCAAGAAGGGACTAGCACTGAAAGAAGGAACCAATAGGGACCTGAAGGCAACAACGCCCCGAGTCGACAAGAATGACAGGAAACCAGTCATCCCTTTGGCTTTGATACGGCCGCCCTTTACATGGTCACAGAGATGCAGTTGATAAAGGAAATGATGGACCTTATGATGAATGCCCTCAAAGGACGGGTGTCTAGCGACCTCGACGATTTGGTCCACCGAACCGATTCACTGTTCCCCACCTCCGTCAACTCCTTCCCCATACCAAGGATAGAAAGCTACGACGAAGCCAAGGATCCTATTAATCACCTAGAGACTTTCAAGACCATGTGTAGGGTCTTCCCTACAACGCTGAAGGGTCCCACGAGAATTTGGTTTAGCCAGCTGATACCCAACTCCATCAACACTTTCAAAGAGCTGAGCATCCAATTCACTTCGCACTTTATTGGGGGGCACAAGTATAAAAAGTCTACAGCATGCTTGATGAGTATCAAGCAACGAGAAGACGAGACACTGAGATCTTACATAGCCTACTTTAATAAGGAAGCACTCTCAACCGATGAAGCTGATGACAAAATACTTGTAGCAGCATTTACGAATGGGCTGTGGAAGGGTAAGTTCCTATTTTCACTATATAAGAATGATCTGAAGACTATGTCGGACGTGCTTTACAAGGCCACCAAGTACATGAATGCCGAAGACGCGCTCCTGGTTCGCGAAGAAAAACCCAAAAAGAGAGAAAGGCAGGAAGATACCCAACAAGAAAGAGGGCGGAAGATGGCGAGAATCGGAGAGCGAAGGGATGATAGGTGCTCTAAGCCCCCTGCGGGGAGATTCATAAGCTTCACCCTACTAACCACCCCAATCGACCAAGTCCTAACGCAGGTCAAGGACGAGGGAGCCTTGACTTTACTTGGAAAGCTAAAGGAAGATCCCAACAAACGATCCAAAGACAAATACTGTCGTTTCCACCGCGACCACGGTCATGACACAGCTGACTGTTACGACTTGAAACAGCAAATTAAAGCCCTCATTTAGCAAGGGAAGTTACAGAAGTTCATCAACAAGGAAAGAGCAGATCCGCTTCCTTGAGAGCAAGCTCCCCGACGAGACAACGAGCATCCAAGACAACCCTTGGGAGACATAAGGATGATTGTGGGGGGCGCAGCCGCCAACGGCTTATCAAAAAAGGCTCGAAAGATTTTTCTTAGAATGGTCCAGAACGTCCAACTCACAGGCATCATCTCGAAGATGTCGCGAGTCAACAACCCCAATATTGGTTTCACGAAAGAAGATGCCCAATATCTTCACCATCCGTATGACGATACGCTCGTCATTAACATCCAAGTAGGAGATTATAACACGTATCGGGCCTTGGTCGATAACGGAAGCTACACAGATATTCTCTACTACCCAGCATTCCAACAGATGCAGATCAGCAAAGAGCAACTAGCTCCAACCAACACTTCACTTGTTGAGTTCAGAAGGACCAAAGTGTACCCCCTAGACGCGGTCACGTTACCCGTCACCATTGGAGATTATCCTCAACAAATCACTAAGGATGTTACATTTCTTGTGGTCAATTGCTCCTCTACTTACAACGCCATTATAGGGCGACTTACCCTTAATTCCTAGAAGGCTGTAACTTCGACCTATCACCTAATGATCAAATTCCTCACTAAACACAGAGTAAGGGAATTGCGAATGGACCAAATAGCTGCGCGAAAATGCTATATTGTGATGTTGGAAATGGACGACCATTTACAAACCATGAGCATAGAAGAACAACGGATAGGGGCAGAACCCGTAGAGAGGCTCAAGGAGATACCCCTCGATAACTATAGGTTGGACAGGACCACAAGGATCGGTACTCTCACCAGCCCAACGGTTCACTCAACACTTATAGCTTTCCTTAAGGAAAATCAGGATGTGTTCGCCTGGAGTCATAAGGATATGCCAAGGATTGACCCTTTAGTCATAGTACACAAGCTGAATGTGTTGCCATCTTTTCCACTCGTTCGACAGAAAAAGCGAGTCTTCGTCTAAAAACGAGACCGAGCAATAGTAGAAGAAGTCAACAAGTTACAAGAGGCCAGCTTCATTAGGGAAGTATACTACCCCGATTGGTTAGCAAACATGGTAATGGTCAAGAAAGCCAACGGGAAATGGAGGATGTGCGTAGACTTTACGAATTTAGACAAAGCATGCCCCAAGGATAGATACCTTCTCCCTCGAGTTGACGTACTGGTAGACTCTACAGCCTAGCACCAACTACTGAGCTTCATGGACGCCTTCTCAGGATATAATCAGATCTAGATGGATAAAGCGAACCAAGAGAAGACTTCATTTATTACCAGCCAAGGGCTTTTTTGTTACAAAGTGATGCCATTTGGCCTTAAGAATGCTGGCGCAACATATCAGAGACTCATGAACAAGATGTTTGCAAACCAAATCGAAAGGAATGTTCAGGTCTACGTCGACGACATGTTGGTAAAAAGCCGAAGGGAGGAGGACCATCTGAAGGATCTCGAAGAAACATTCGGCACCCTTC
This sequence comes from Quercus suber, assembly GCF_002906115.3. NCBI lineage: Eukaryota > Viridiplantae > Streptophyta > Magnoliopsida > Fagales > Fagaceae > Quercus > Quercus suber. Next base: position 289,602 of record NW_027069957.1, on the reverse strand, counting down.
GCTCCTACAACATGAAGCTCAATCTAAGTAAGTGTACATTCGAAGTGACAGCGGGAAAGTTCCTAGGCTATATGGTATCCCAAAGAGGTATCGAGGCCAACCTAGACAAAATCAAGGTCATAGTAGAGATGGCCCCCTCGAAGAACGTAAAAGAAGTGCAGAGTTTAAAAGGTAAAGTAGCCGCCCTAAATAGGTTCATATCAAGGGCGACGGATAAATGTCTAGCCTTCTTTCACATGCTGAAGAAATCTTTCTAGTGTACTATTAAGTGTTAGCAAGCATTTGAGGAGCTGAAGGCTGACCTCTTCCCCTCCGATGCTAAGCCCTTCACAATCGAGGGAAGAGCTTTTTCTCTATCTGGCTGTCTCCCCGGCAGCCGTCAGCGTGGCCTTGATTAGAGAAGAAGACAAGGTTCAAAAGCCTATGTACTATGCTAGTTGGGCCTTCCGTGGTGTAGAGGAAAGATATCCACCCATGGAGAAACTCGCCTTCACTTTAGTTACGGCAGCCCACAAACTTAAACCGTACTTTCAGGCCCACATGGTGATCGTCTTGACTGATAAACCATTGCGGAGGGAAATGAGCAACCCCAAAGCTGCTGGTCGATTAGCATTATAGGCGATAGAGTTGAGTGAGTTTGACATTCAATACCGCCCACGCACCACCATCAAAAGGCAGGTTGTCGCCAACTTCATAGTAGAATTCACCAACGGGGAAGACAAGGGGGCAAACAAATGTCCGCGATGGATAATACATATGAACGAGTCATCAAACAAGCAGGCCAGGGGTGTAGGTGTCATTTTTCTCTCTCCTAAAGGAGACCAAGTCGAATGTATGGTCCGCCTCGATTTCCCTACCACCAACAATAAAGTGGAATACCAAACTTTAGTAGCTGGGCTTGATCTCGCCAAAGCTGCAAGAGCCACAAGTGTGGTCATTTACTGCGACTCCCAAGTCCTCACCAACCAAATAAATGGGAATTACGAGTGTAGAGGTGAAAGAATGAAGAGATATCTGAACCAAGTAAGGAGGAGGGTAGACGAGCTGAAGGCCAAAATTATACAGATCCCCAAGGAAGCAAACAAGCAAGCTGATCGTCTAGCCAAAGCCGCTTCAGCCGAACCTATGACCACCCTCGATAATGTACTCTCTTTTGTACAGCTTTCTCCATTAATAGATTCCGTCAATGTGTAGGAGATAGGTTCCGAAAGCAATTGGACCACATCGTTGATCTTTTACTTGAAAGATGGCGTCTTACCAAACGAAAAGGAGGCCACAAGAAAGCTGAAGGTCCAAGCAGCAAGACTCGTCTTAATAAGAGACATCTTGTACAAAAGAGGCTTCTCTTGCCCATACCTAAGGTGTCTAAGTCCTAAAGAAGCAAACTACATCATGAGGAAAGTACACGAGGGGATCTGCGAAAACCATTTAGGGTCACGATCGTTAGTGCACAAACTCATCCGAGCAAGGTATTACTAGCCCACCATGCAGAAGGATGCTCAGGCATATGTCAAACTTACGACAAGTGTCAAAGGTTCAGCAATATCATCAGACAGCCTTCTGAAGAATTGATCCCAATGATAGCCCCATGGCCATTCGCCCAATGGGGATTAGATATTATGGGGCCGTTTTTTATTGCAGTGCAACAACTGAAGTTTCTAATAGTGGGCATAGACTACTTCACAAAATGGGTGGAAGCTAAAGCCTTAGCCACCATTACAGAAAGGAACGTGCGAAGCTTCATTTGGAGGTTCATCATATGCAAGTTTGGGATCCCTAGAGTCTTAATCTCAGACAACGGGAAACAATTCAACAACAACTCCTTCCGGGACTTTTGCTTACAACTAGGAATCAGAAATCACTACTCCTCCCCCGCCCACCCTCAAGCTAACAGGCAAGTTGAAGTCACAAATTGATCCTTGCTCAAAATTATCAAAACTCAACTCTAGGGGGCAAAGGGCATATGGCTTGAAGAGCTGCCAAGCATACTATGGGCATACAAGACAATAGCACAGACTCCTACAGGAGAGACACCATTTCGGCTAACATACGGGAGCAAAGCAGTCATTCCAGCTGAGGTCGGACTCACAAACTACAGGGTAGACAATCATGATGAAAGTAAAAATGACGAAACTATACATCTATAGCTTGATCTAGTTGACGAGGTTAGGGCGACAACAGAACAAAGGCTCGCACGGTACCAGGATAGCATGGCTAAACACTACAACTCTCGGGTCCAACACAGAGACTTTTAGGTTAGAGATCTCATTTTAAGAAAGGTCATAGGCACTGCTAGAAATCCTACCCAAGGGAAGCTCAACCCCAACTAGGAAGGACCTTACCGAATCACATCATGGCAGAGGGAAGGCACTTACCACTTAAAGACAATGGACGGACAAAAGCTGCACCATCCATGGAACACCAAGCACTTACAAAAGTACTACCAGTAAAGAGGATGGCATGAAGAACGACGCCCTTTTATTTCTAGTTTTCCTTAGTTAATTTTAGCTACACTCAGTTTTTTTTAGTTTCTTTAGTCTTTGCTACAATAACTCTTTGTTTTTTTTAAGCCCAAAGGGCAGGTCTTCTTTTTTTAAATAAGTATTTTTTCTACAAATGCATGGTTTATTGTAATATTAGGAGTTTATTCAGATATGGCTAAGGTGTTTATCTACAGAAAAGTCAAGTCCATAAAGTGGATGACTCCATCTCTAAAGGGTGAAAGCTCATTATGTCTATAAAATGGACAAGCTAATAAATGTACATGAAGAAGACGACTTCATGAAATACTACCATCTACTCATATTATCGTCTGCAAAGTAGACGACTCTATTATTAAGTCCAAAAAATGGGCAACTTCACCCCAAAAAGGTGAAAGTATTAAATTCATAAAACGCATGTCCATAATACAGATGGGTCGATAAAGTAGACGACCCTAATACGTAGTCCAAAAAATGGACGACTCCATCTTAAGAAGATAAGAAATTATTATTAAGTCCATAAAGTATACAAATTTACTATTCAAAGCCCATGACGTAGGCAACTTCACCCCAAGAGGATGAAGTGATGTTAAAGTCCCTTGAAAGGACAAACTAAAAGTCCATAAAGTAGAAGGTTTCATTAGTTAATAAAGTGGATGAACCCATTACTTATTAAAGTGGACAAGGTCATTGGAGCTGACGGCTTCACTAAATTACCGTTTACTTAAAAATGGCCACTGAAGCTGATGGCTTCACTAAATTACCGTTGACTTAAAAATGGCTATTGAAGCTAACGGCTTCACTAAAATACCGTTTACTTAAAAATGGTTGCTGAAGCTGACGGCTTCACCGAATTACCGTTTACTTAAAAATGGTCGTTGGAGCTAACGGCTTCACTAGACTACCCTTTACATAAAGATGGTCATGGAAGCTAACGGCTTCACTAAATTACCATTTGCTTAAGTTGTCATTAAAACTAACAGCCTCATGAAAATACCATTATCCAACGATGGACGGATCTCCCAAATCAACAAGTCAAACGTCCATAAAATTTGACGAGATTATAAAGTAGACGGATTTATCAATCCTAAAAAGCAAGTCTTTTCCAGAAGAACAAAATTATAATTATAAAGTCTATGAAATAGTAGACGGACCTATAACCGAAGAAACAGGTCCATAATCATGCACAAAAATGAATGAATCAATACTATTAAGTCTTGATCCATGGCTAAGTTGATGAGCTCAGTAAACGACCAGGGAATAACCATTAAGTCTACAAAGTAGATGCCCTTAGGAAAAAGAAGCACACAGACAAATGACAATACATACATGTTAAAAACGACGGATGCCAAGTGCCACAAAAAAGGGTAAATCACTTACAAATAAAAGCCTAAAAAACAAAGGAGCACTTAAAAACATTTTTTTGCAAATTAAACAAAATTTAACAGTTGCAAAAAATAAAGCTACAACTGGACAGCGGGAGCGTCACTCGAAGTCTTGTTACTTTCTTGAATAGGAGGGTTTTCCACGTCTAGATGCTCAACAGACGGGTGTGGAGTGGTGACGGGAGGATTCACAGCAGGTTGAGCTAAAACAACACCAACATCTTCGGGAGGAAGGGCACCTTTGAAGTCATCACCTTCGATAACGACGATATCATCAGCAGGTGTCGACAGTGAGGGATCATCCATTGTAATCCCGGATAGATCCAACTCAAGGAAGGCTAACGGAACTTAATATCTAGCACAGGAATTAATGAATGAATCCGACTCCTTGAATTTTTGGACCGTGTCAGCCCCAGCCTTCTCCACCTGCTCACGAAGGGTCAACAACTCTTTTTCTAACTTAGACTACCCCTGTTGGTCCATCAAGTTAGTGTTGTGCTTCCTAACTCGAGTAACGACATCTTCCTTGGCCACACATTGGTCCTGAAGTGCCTTTACACGTACTAAAGCCTGAAAAGGATATAATCATCAATTAGTAATTAAGAAAAAGATAAGATGAAAATCAACTACGGAAGGAAGCTTATGCCTCTAAGTCCTCCGTCCCTAGTTGAGCACAGGGATCCATATCCGTTGGTTTTATAAAAGACTCTACTTCCTCAACAGCATAGTCTTTATGGGTAAGTAGGCAACGGGGTCCCTTAGTGACAGGACTAGAAGAAGTCATCATCCCCTTCCCTGCACCGTGGCTTGACTTGGGGGGTGACTTCTTCGAGAGCACATCTCTAGGAGTGGCGGCCACTTTCTTAAGAGGACAATTGTCCTTCTCATCAGGTTTCCTCTTGATTGAAACCTTAGTAACGGCTTTGAGGGCTAACGAAGATGCCAACTCCCCCTTAGCCTTCTTTTCCTCCTTTTGACGGGTAGCAGCAACTCTTATCCTTTGCTTAGCTGCCTCCATCTCTACAAAGATAATAGATATGCATCAGAAAAATTAAGGGTAAGAGCGAAAGTGATGGAACGATAGAAAAGACTACTTATACCAACAAGAAAATTCTTCCAACTTGTGAGATTCAGGCCTCGGTTCCGAGCCCTTGCAGTATGAATGAAGAGTGTCAAGATTGATTAAATCTTGACAATTTCGTTGCTCTAAGGGGATGTCTAAAACCTGACGGATGAAGTCCTTCTGCTCTTCAGTTATGAGGGGGCAAATATTGGCTAAAAAGAAGAACAGGATGACGACATTAAAACACTTCAAAAAATAATAAAAAAAAATATATATATATATGATTAAATGCTGACGGGGTTAAAAGCTATCGACTAAAACCTAAATCCCTGACAAGAGCCCAAGTATTGTCAAAATAACCACGGGGCATTGTCACCCATTCTTCCTGACGACACACCCAGTCCATCCCTTCAACAAAAAAGTACCTACTCTTCCAGTCTCTGTTTGAGTTTGGCATCTCAGACAGTAATCTCAAATCCTTCTCCCTAACGGAAAAATGGTATGTTCCCTTAGAAGAAACAATGTGCTGAGGTTTGTAGCAATAGAAGAACTTGTCCAAAGAAAGCTGACGGTGTCCTCCGCTCAGACAACCCCATAAGATCTCAACACCTATAAAGATCCTCCATGCATTCGGAGCAATCTGGCTAACAAACAACCCCAGAAAATCAACCAGCTGACGGTGTAAAGCCGTCAGGGGTAGTCTAAGCCCCACAACAAACATAGCATCATACATGCCGACGTCTGCGATCCTCCCTGTATAGCACTTTTCGTTTTTCCTAGAGAGACGGATAGGGATATGATCTGAGATTTAGTAACGGGTGCGTAACTCCTTGGAAACCCTATCACTTATCTTTGGTAAAAATTTATTGACAGCCCATTCCTTGGGAAGAATAAAAGGACGATTACCTCCAGGACTTCCTAAAGTTCCCTCACAGGACTCCTCGCCACCTTCATCTCCGTCACTATCCCTATCCTCTACTTCCTTAACTTCACCATTCTCACTTACTATTTCCTCCTCTCTCTCCTCAACTTCACCCTCCTCACTTACTACTTCCTCTTGACCTTCATCTCCATAATTTCCTACCTCCTCAGCAGGAGATTGGGTGGACGTCTCCCTCTCTGACGACTAAGAAAAGCTCCCGGACTCATGACCTGAACCGAATACCTCATCATAGCCTGCTCCATCGCAGACTGACAACTGATCACTCAACGCGTCACTTGACATCTGATTACCTACAAGTGACGGATTCATTCTAAGAACCTAAGATGACAACCTCACTATGGAGTTAAATCAATCGGAGTAAAATACATACGAAAAAAGAGAACTTACAAGTCTTTTAAGCGAGTGACGGTTTCGAAAGCGATAGTAGCAACACAAGCGACGATGTAGATGAGTTGACGGAACAAAGGCAACGAGTCTTCTCTCAAGAAATCAGCAAAGATGAAATAGGAGAAATGAGGAGGAGAAGCGAGTTATATATAAGAGGGAAAATGCACGGAAGACGAAGTAACGCCCTCGTCCAGAAGCGGAGCCAACCAGGATGCACCACGTGTCTGAGCATTTAATAATGGCTGCTCGAGGAATCGCCCATAAATGATTTTCTCTCTCTCCTGGCCAAGAGGAAAATTAGCAACGAAAATACAACTCCATAACCCGTCAGTTTAGACTGACGAGGATATGGAGTAGGGGGCAGCTGATAAGGATAAAATCATAGTATACAAGGCGTTCCAAATCAAAACCGTCAGTCTTACCTATAATATAAGGTCTACGGTTTTAAGCTGACAAGGTAAATATAAAGGGGGTGGAAACCTGACGACCCTAAAGTTGACGACTCCAATATAATCTTGACATGGCCATCACGCATAAGTATATAAGGAAATGTCTTGTATCACACGCTTACTGTTAGTCTCTTGCAAGGAAAGGATTTCGCAATATACGCTCATGAAAATTCCTATAAGGAAAAGACTTTTAGCTCAAGGAAGAGATGTCAACCCTCTACTATTATAAAAGCCTCAATATCCTCATAAACGAAGGTACGCATAATTTACCCCAACTCTGGTACTCTAAAGTTGTGAACAAGAGATTTCTCTAACTTGACCGTCGGAGGGTATTTGGCCTGTACCACACCAGTACCCTCTTAAGGTCTTCAGCTTTTGTGTTATGCAGATTCTTGTCTGGAGCACGTGAGGACCGTGTGGCTTACTAGTGATTTTTTGGCATCATCAATGTGCAACCCATGGTTGAGGTACACTTAAATGCTTTTACAATTCATACACAAAAATTCAGAAGGGTAAACTTCTTTTCCCTCGTAAAATTATTGTAATGCCTCATTTTCATACTTGTGATTAGGTTGAGATATGGTACCCTTTGGGTTTAACATTAACTCATTAATATTTTTGTCTCTGTGTTTGTGTGTGTGTGTGTATATATATATATATACTTGCTAATAGTTGGTAAATAAATGCATAACTGAAATCATCATGAGCAAAACTCAATAACTAATAAATTTTTAAAAAAAATTTTACCTTTTTTAAAATTTACCTTTTTTAAAAAAAAAAATTCAAAATACAAGTATACTTAAATAAATTTTCAATTTAAAAAATAAAAAAATAAAAAATAAAAAATAAAAAGGGATATTCTGAAGCGGACAACTTGGTATTAATACCTAGAGGCTAGAGTGTAAATCTTGGATTTTTCAAGCTAAATGGAATGTTAATAGATTTGCTCCTCTAGGTCAAGTGCCAAGCTCATATCATATTGATAAAATTCCCAAAAAAAAAAAAAAATCATTTTAAGAAGACTCAAAGGGCTTCCCCGTTGCATATAGATTCTGTTTTGTTACTTTTGTATGTTGTTTAAACAGTAAAAATTAAAGTTGGCACGTTGAAGTTTTGAATTGGGCCTTTAGATAAGCCTGGCCTTTTGATTAAATTAAATGACTCATGTATTACCGTGGTCTCAACATAATTCTCCATCAAGACCAAATAGCTCTCTTCCCCAATCTGGCCCACTTGATTTCAGTTTGTTTAAAATTAGCTCGTGGAGCCCATTTAGACTTCTTTATTAGTCTCCCCTTATGAATTCCCCAGTGCACCCGTCTCTTCTCTCCCTCATTCAGCTCCACAATTAATCTTTTGCCTAGCCTTCGTGATTCCCATAAATTTCGGTTGAAAGATTAGAGTGGAAATGTATAAGTAGCCCTCAAAATTAAGAGAATTCTATATCTATAACATTTTCACAACAAATTTTAAATAGTTGATTTAACTTAAGTGGTTAATTTTAAATTAGAACCAATAATAATTTACCACATTGAATTTGTTGAGAAAAAATTGTGAAAAAATTGTAGAATTTGTATTTCTCTAAAATTAATATTAAAGAAAGACTCCAAATCCTATTGATTCTAGACATATTATATTGCTTGAAATCCCCACTATGATAGTTTTACCACAAGTTAATCTCTTAGAATTGTCACAAATCAAGAGATTCAATCTCTAAGAGGAAACAAGGGAAAAATATTGTAAGCATTTAAGGCCTGGTTTACTACAGTTTTTTTTTTTTTTTGGAGAGAATGTTGATATATAAAGTAAACTTTGTTAGAAAGTATGCAAACTTAATTAAACTTCGCTAGCTGAGTTTTATCGAGTAAAAATATTGTTATTCTCCTTTATTATGCCTTACTATTTCCTTTGATGTTCAGGTCAACATTGAAGTCAAAATTACTTCTGGTTTTCCCATTAGGAAGTTTATTTTACAAGAGATATCAGCCTGTAAAGCAAGTTGGGTTGTACTTGATAGGTAGCTCACTTTTACTAATTCATTTGTAAATTATCATTTAGCTTAGGTAACCTTAACAGTTAGTTTTTTATTTCATTGCTATGCACTGTTCCTTTTCTAATTTTTTTTTTCTTTTAAATTGGGATTATGCAATTGAAAAAAAAAAAAGAACACTAGAATCTTTGATGGCTTGGAGGCACTAATGAATTTCGCTATCTTTAAGGCAATATTTTCCCTCATTTAAAGGGTTTAAAAAAGAGTTAAAAGAAAAATTGTGTCCAAGATACAACTAAGTCAAAACTCTTTAAGTAGCAAATTTGGAGAATCCTTGAAATTTCTCTTCAATGGTCTAAGAAAATGGTAAAAAATTGAATATAGAGGCATTTATATATATATATATATATATATATATATATATAAAGAGAGAGAGAGAGAGAGAGAGAGAGAGTAGCCTTTGAAAAGGCACATTCGAAAGTCACTTTGGTTGGTATAAGCCCTAAAAATTGTGTTGTAGTTGTTACTAGTTATTAAAGACAAAACATAGTTTCATATTATCTTTTTTTCTTTTCTACAAAATTCTGCACTTATTATAACTAATGAACTCACTTGAGTGGCTGTCAAGTGAGCTCTCACTTGAGCTCTCTCATACCAACTCAATCCCCACTTTTACTCCTGTATGTTCTCACTCAAGCAAGCTCAGCATGTTGATTGGCACTTAGCATTTTTTGATCTATCCATTTGGTTTCCCAATTACACTCATGTTGCACTAGCCTCTGCTTGATGGGCCTGAGCAAGCCCTAAAACTTTTTATTTTATTTAAATTTTCTTCTTCTTTTTATTACTTCAAATGTAAGATCAATCATTTCTATGACAACCTACTACACTTCTATATATCTAGATATAAAATACTTCTTTAATCCTTCCCCTCAATTCGTTGCTCCATTGTTAATTTTCAAAGTAGTTGAGTTTTCTCTTGAATCTTGATAATTTAGATCTCATTTGTGCAGAGAGAAATTGTGAGGTGACTTCAATTTTAGAGCTCCAATTCTTTCTTTCTTTCTTTTTTTATTTATTTATTTTTTTAATATTATATCTTTTGGATAAGCTTTAATTAGGTAGTTGAAGGATTCAAACTCTTGATATTTCGGTTAAAAACACCATAAGATGACATTTGACTTAAAGGTAATTAGCTAGAGCACCCATTCTTGATTATTGATATAAATCAAATAATTTAACACACAGTGTAGTAATCAGCATTATAGTCAAGGTATATTAAATAAGAGTATGCATAACTTTTTGACACTTTTTTTAAGTCCTTAACAAAACTCAGTAAAACAAAGTCAAATAACAACAAATTGATACAAGTATATACAACTGAAAGTAATTTTTAAAACTTTCCATTTTCTTTCATTGCATAATAATGTACCCAGCTCATGATCAATCATAAACAACATGGGAATCAATCATAATTGATGAGTAGTAGGAGTAGTACTTGTTTTATTTATTCAATAGTAACATACAATCCTTAACAGGCATCTTAGACGGGATTTAAAGTTTTACCTTAAACGGATATCTTCCAAGGTTGCGTTAATAAATGATAGCTTGTCTGTGGAAGTTTTGAGATCTCATGCTACGTTTGCTACATATGACAATGAACGTCCCAGGCTGTGCTATTCCATGTCCAAGTCAGTTCTATCGTCAAATAGTCCAGCTTACTTCTCATGCAGGTCTTCCTTATCATCAAATTATCAAGATAGTGAAGACATCGAACAGTCAGTTATCTCTTAATAAGTTCTCAGGATAACTCCGTTTTGAATAAGAGCAACTTGGTGCCTTCATCTTTATACAGGTGACAAGGGCATAGATCCTCACTGGATTTTGTGCGCAACTATGAACAAGAAAAATCAGGTCAGAGTGCATTTTCATATTGATAAATAAAAATAAATAAATAAACATTCTTTGTAGTTAGCACTTGACAATCAGATTTAGAATGTTCAATCATGGAATATTGTAAATTGTAAACAAACATTTTTATGTGCTTTCCATCTACGACTAGGAAAATTTTTAATTAATTTCCCTACTTACTTGAAATCAAGATTTCATTCATTTTCTACCAATTTATCTTTAAAATGTTGAGTTGGATATACTCTTTTAACTTTTTAAATAGGAGGAAGAGTAGAGATGGGAGATGGATGTATACTGTACTCTTTTAATTTTTAAATGAGAGGGAGGGTAGAGATAAGGTTTGAATTCAAAACCACTTGATCTGATATTATGATAAAGTATCGCTAGTCCCAAATGTTTAAGTTGTTAGAAAATTGTGAATTAAATCATTATTCAATCAAGAACCATAGATCCATGTCCAGAAAAAAATTGATCAGTTAAATTAATAAAACATCAACTAATGAAGTAAATAGAGAAATGAAGAAATCATAGTAGATTTTTGAGCATGATGAACATATTTACATAAAAAGCTTAATTACCAGCCAACTCATGGGATGATCACATGAAGCTGACTGACTTAGAAGACAGCAGAAGCTACGAGCAAAGCCCAACACACCGGAGCAGCACAATAGCTGATTGCATGGCAAGGGATGCCCGAGTACGCTGCAAGCAGGGCAGTGTGATGACCAAGTGAGAAATGTGATGTAGTAAGTAATGTGATCAGTGGGCTGTAATAAACAGTTGTACGATATGATAAGGTGTTAGTGACAGGACTGTTGGTGCCTATTGATAGAAGTAAGGATGTTCAGCTGGTTAATAGCCATCAGTGATCTGATTGGCTAATGTTGTATTGATTTCTATTGGCTAGTGCTACTGTAACAAGCTATACGTCACTGAACTCGGGCTATTGATTGGCCCTGATGTATAATATTGCAAATTCTCTCTATTCTCATTCTTTCATTCCCTTTTCTGATTCTCTGTCATTCTCCCTAATTCTTGGAGGGTGACTCCCTTGAAACAGTCATTCTTTCCTCTCTTAGAGCACTCTCATCAGGTCTCTCATAAAAAATGCCATTTTGACACACCAAAAACCTACTTTATCATTTTAGCACATCATTTTACAACATACCATTTATCAGGTGTTCTATTTTTTTACAACTTCATTTAAATATTATTTCTTAACTCTTTTTTATTCTTTTTTTATTATTTGTTCCTAACAGCCATGCTCTTGTTCTAACGGTAACATTCTTGTTCAAATATTCTTGTTCTAATCAACGGTAACATTTTCATCAGCTCCTATTCAACTGTTATATTTTTTTAAATCCATATTTTCCATTTAACATTTTAATAAAAATAAAAATAAAAATAAAAACTTAGAACCTGTCACCTTAAAAAAAAAAAAAAAAACTCAACCTGTTATTCAAATAAATAAAATAAAAAAAAAAAAAAAAAAACTCAACCTGTTACGTTCAAATAAAAATAAAAATAAAAACCTGTCAAGACTCATTAAAAATACTCCTCCCATTCAACTGTCATATTTTTTTTTAAATCCATATTTTCCATTTAGCATTTTTAAAAAAAATAAAAATAAAACTTAGAACCTGTCACCTTAAAAAAAAAAAAAAAAAAAAAAAAAAGAACTCAAAACCTGATCCGTTCACATAAAAAAAATAAAAATAAAAATAAAAAAACCTCAACCTGTTACGTTCAAATAAAAAAAAAAAAAAAAAAACACATATCCAATAACAAAAAAAAAACCTGTCAAGACTCATATTAAAAGGCAAAAACATATCCAATAACATAACCTGTCAACCTGAATTAACACATATCCAATAACATCAACTCAAATTTACACACATAGTTGGCTTAAATGGTACTCCTTGATCACAAATGGTCAAATAACAGACATACTTGAATTAATAGAGAAATTTGGCACTCCATTCGCATCATTCCTTTTACAATTACATGGTGATACCTTTCCAACTCTATGATTTAAAAATGAAACGCAAATTTTCTCTTCCTTTTACAATTACAATAGCAGGAAAATGTGCAGACAAAGCAAAGGAAGGGGAAAAAATTAATAACCAAGAATATAGTCTCTATTTGAGCTACTATTAGATTATGAGTTCCAATACACAATCGGCAAAGAATTAAGTCTAATAATCATAATCAGCCTGCAGACATCTTATTTGAGCTACTATCAGATGATGAGTTCCAATACACAATTCAAGCAAGATTTATCAAGCTGGTACAGATAGAGTTTAGTTTCTACTTTGACTTGAATATCTCTCTCAAATTTGGTTGTTTATGCAATGCCCTTTGAGGAGGCCCAGGGCTCAAAGTCAAACACAAGTATTTTATGCAACATAATTCCAAGTTTCAAATCATTGTATACACTACTTTGGTAACATACTGCAAAAGTTTAAAAATTTTAATATTTATTAGAGGAAATTGGTATATAGATTCATTGAAGAACTACAAATCTGGAACCAGGAGTCTGAAAGCAGCCAAGTAAGAGAGCACATACGAAAAGAATATACTAACACAACACAAATGGTACTTAAATAACATCAACCTGTCAAATTTAGACAAACAGACATACTTAAAATAACATCAACCTATCAAATTTACACACATACTTGAATTAAACAGAGTCGAGCTTGCCACTTCCTTGATCACATATGGTACTTAAATTTAAGACAACACAACAATTGGCTAGTACTTAAACTTAACACAACGAAACAACATAGCCAATGAGTTTTAATGGCAGCCACATAAACAAAATGAAACAAATAAACCAAATCAAAAGTTTTAATAGCAACTCCATAAAAAGAAGATGAGAGAAATAAACAAAACCAAAAGTTTTCACAACTCTCCTCGTAATTGCCATAAATGTTCAACGAGATTATGTTGGAGTTGAGAATGAACTTCTTTATCCATAATGCGTTGATGAACTTGAATGAACTCCGAAAATTCATTTGTCGGCTCACGTGACATTGGTGTACATGAAATCTCATCAATTTGCTCATAATCAAAGTCCACTGCTGCAGCTTCATCTCGCTCATCTTCAATAATCATGTTATGAAGAATTATGCATGCTTTCATAATGTCTTGTAGTGTTTTATGATAAAAAAACCGTGCAGGTCCACGTACAATTGCAAATCGTGCTTGAAGCACTCCAAATGCACGCTCTACATCCTTCCTATATGCCTCCTGAGCTTTTGCAAATAATTTTTTTTTGTCTCCTAGTGGAGATGGGATTGTCTTCACAAATGTTGACCATTTCGGATATATGCCATCGGCAAGATAGTATCCCATTGTGTAATCCTGACCATTGATTGAGTAATTAACTGCAGGAGCACGTCCTTGTGCAAGCTCAGAAAATAAATGAGACCGCTCCAACACGTTAATATCATTATTGGACCTAGGTAGTCCAAAAAACGAGTGCCATATCCAAAGATCATATGAAGCCACTGCTTCCAAAATAATAGTTGGCTGGCGAACATGACCACAATACATCCCTTTCCATGCAGTTGGACAATTTTTCCATTTCCAATGCATGCAATCAATACTTCCCAACATGCCTGGAAATCCACGGTTTTGACCATGGGCTAACAATCTAGCGATGTCTTCATTGTTTGGTGACCTCAAGTATTGCTCTGAGAAAATAGCAACCACTGCTGTAACAAATTTTTTCAGACTCATCATTGCAGTGCTTTCAGCTATTCTCACATATTCATCCAAAAAATCAGCTGTTACTCCATATGCAAGCATCCTAAGTGCAGCGGTCATCTTTTGAAGAGGAGATAAACCAAGCTTTTTGGCATTATTTCTTTTTTGAATAAAGTAAGGTTCGTGAGCCTCTACCTTAGATAGGATTTGGAGAAAAAGAGATCGTCTCATTCGAAATCTCCTTCGAAATACTTTGGGAGGATATACAGGTTCTTCAGCAAAGTAATCATCATAAAGCCGTTTATGGCCTGCCAAATGATTACGGTCGATATATCGACGACGCTTACGTTGTGATGTCTCACCCATGAGAAGTTTTATAATTATCTCATCTTCATCAGAGTCATCATCAAGCAATTCACGAAAAAAAGAACGACCCATGGAGATAAACTAAAGGAAAACATTGGAAAACAATTATCAATATAGATGCAAGAAGCATAATATGAAATGAAATTGATAACTTTAAAAGAAGGTTTGATCATTATGTAAAGAATATAAAATTTTCTTTAAATACAAACATGGCCTAAGATGAGATCCTCTCCTATCTTCTTCTAGCACTTAAGAATTGTAAACCAATGGATACATTTTAGAAACAATTAGAAGAGCCCAACAGCCAAGACAAGCATAAAAACTATAAGAAAATATAACCAAATCAGCACCAATAGCACAGCAGCATCCATAGCACAGCACAACACCAATATTAAGCATGACAGTAATATAAATTCTATAGTAATATAAAATCAAACAACGAAAATATACGACATTTTATATAAGCTAAAATGTTAGGATTACTTAATAGTGCTTGGTTTGATGAGATTGAAATTAGTTGTAGTACAAGAAACAATGTCACCTTTTGTTTGTCTTGTTATCATTTCAAGTTGACACTTGACATTGGAAAAAACCCAGCAAGTGAAATTTTGCAATTCCTCTTACTCACACAATAGCACAAGACATATCAAACCCATGTCACACAATGGCACTAGATGACATGGGTTTGATACACTCCAAAACATAAAAGTAGCCGGAAAATTAAAATAACAGGGGATCCCACCCTATTCTTTATATATTGAGAAGAAAAAGATAAAAGAAGAAAAGAGAAATGATATTTTATAATATTTATATAATGTACATGAATATGACACAATGCCTTGATGAGGGCAGAGGAATAATGGGGTTTCCCTCAAATTCATATTAAGGCCTACAATCACAAAATACATATTATAAGGCCTACAATTAGCTTCACCCAAAAAATGCCACAAAATACATATCAAGGCCTACAATAAGTTCCTACAAAAAAAAAAAGGCCTACAATAAGTTCCTACCAAACAAAAAGGCCTACAATAAGTTCCTACCAAAAAAAAGGCCTACAATAAGTTCTCAACCCAACGAACAACTTGATCTTTGTTTTGCAAGGATTTCCTTTTTGAGTCCATCATAAAAAGTTCTTTGGTCTTCATTCATGCCACTTGTGTCTAGCATCATAATTCTTTCATTCTCTTTCAACTCTTTCAAGCGAACCTTTTCCGCTTTGATACGCACTCTCTCTTTTTCTTGTGCATAAGATTCTTCAAGCATTTTCATTTTCTTTTTCAAATATTCCGCTGCAACATCTTTTCCATCATCTTTTCTCTTTCGATTAGCCTTTTCAGCTTTTCTACCTATTGGCCTCTCGAAATCCATAGTGTCACCAACCCCCCCTCCTTGATCTATTGAATCTGGAGTTTGAGGCATTTCTTTGCTTGAATCTTCCCTAGGCATAGTAGATGCCCACTTGGGGAAATCTTTCAACATTAGCCAACAATGTTCATATAGAAAATGGGTACCGTATAATTCTTTAAACAATTCCCTTGCTTTCTTAATCTAAAAAAAATTAAATAAATATAACATAATTAGTTTCTTCGAACATTTCATTTGTGTTGTAAATCTAAAAAAATTAAAGAACATTGCAAAATTTATACCTTCATTTCAGCAGTGGTTCCACTTTCATTCTTTGCTTCAACTTTAGCTAAGGCACCACAAAATTTAACTGTTTCCCTATTAATCATTCCCCATCGACTTGTTAGAGATGAAATACTACGTGTAGAGTCAGTTTTGTGGTCCTTGAAGTATTTTGCAACTTTACCGTAAAATGTTGTTTTATGTTGCTCATTACCATGCACAAGATCGACACTGGTATTGAGCCATGCTGCTACAAGCAGCTTGTCTTCCTCATGATTAAAGGCAACACCACGTGCTGATTTTTTCTTAGAAGTGGCAACTTCATCATCTAGTGGAGAATCTTGGACTAACAGAGGACTATTTTCAGATAAACCGAAAAGTTCATCCTCACCATTAATATTCCCCCGTAAGACATCAGTGAACGATGAATACTGTCTTGAGTCCATGCTGTGATTAAATGTTAGTTAGTTAGTTGTTTAGGCCGTTATAGCTGTTAATTTCAGTTTTGCTCTTATCTTTGTGTATATAAACAGAGACTGTATTCTTCTTTGCTAAGTTAATAAGATTTTTCATTCACAATCTTTGATAGAACTAACTTAATTAATAACTAATTATAAAAACCCAACTGATCTGCAACTAATCTGAAAATGAACTAAACTAATGCTAATCTTATAGAAGATGAGCAAGAGTTGCTGTGGTGAGCAGGAGATAGATGCGGCTGTGAGCTGAACAGCTGCTGAGTATCTCTGCTATCGGCTATCGGTATGTAAGCTCCACTTTGGTGGTGCTCTAGTAGTGCCTTTAATTTGTTCTATTGGATGAGGGTTTAATTAATGTGGGTAAATCAATTATTTGGCAGGACATCAATGCATGTTAAATATTTTGATTAACTAGTCCTAAACAGATCAGAACCAAGATTTCGATTAGGGCCTGAAGTATGAACAAAAAATAAATTCATGAAAATTCAAAATAACATCAATTTAGTATAACAAACTATGAGCAAACGAAAAGACAAAAAATGATTGTTTCTTAACACAGCACACAGCACATAACACAGCACAGAGCACATTGTCTATACAAGAAGTAGATATGGTCCACTACCTTATTGTAAATGTTACAACAACATAGAGTTGCAGACTATATATCTATATTCATGCACAGCTAAACTATGCAATCCCCAAAGTTCACAACGGCCAAACGAAAGAAAGTCTTTGAAATATGCAAACAAGAGGAAAAACAAAAGCAACAACAAACAACAAATCTGCTGGAGAATCGGCGATACCGAGATGAACTTCCGATTGGCGATACCGAGCTTGAACTGCGAATCGGCGACTCTGAGATCAACTAAACCGATTCGGTGTGTGAGATCATAGAACAGAGGGGAGAGAGCGAAAAAAAAGGGGAAAAAAGGGGGATAAAAAACCGGTGAAGGAGATTTTTATACATCAGTGATGGTGGAATTTGTGAGATGGTAGAGAGTAAATCGGTGACTCTAAGATGAACTTCCAATTCGGTGTATCAGTTCATAAAAACAGAGAGAAGAGAGCAAAAAAAAAGGGGAAAAAAGGAAAAAAAAAACGGTGAACCTGATTTTTATAGATCAGTGATGGTAGAGATGAAGTTGAAGGGAGTATGTGAGACAGAAAGATGGCGGTGTGAAGTAGAAAAGAGAAAAAGGGAGAAGAAAAGAGTGTTGGAGAGTGGAGATGGTGAGGCTGAAAAGGAATGGCTGAACGTGAAGGAGGAATGGTTATTTTAATCCGGATGAGAGAGAAAGACGAATAAAATAATAATAAAAGGAAATGGCATTTCAGTCCGTACCATGCCAAAAATAAAACCGAACTGTAGCATGTTGTATATTTTTAGCATATATAACATACCTGATGGGGGTTTATTTTTGTGTTTGGTATCTCAAATGTGCCAAATATTTAGCATTTGGCACATTTGAGAGACCTGATGAGAGTGCTCTTATGATTTAGTTAAATCGCATAGCCCTTTCACACACTTAATTCATTCCATTACAAATATGTTTAGGAGGTTTATTACTGTTAGAAATATATTAGACATATTAGCCTAATATAATAGGTCCAAGTCCACTCTTACTTGTACTAGTAGTCTAGAGTTTAGTCGCCTATATATACTCATGTTAAGTTTCATTATAACACAGGTTTTGTACTACACTCTTATACAATAAAGATGTAACTCTTAAGGGATTCATCTGTGGATCTAGGCCAACAAGGCTGAACCACGTAACCCTCGTGTTCTCGGTATTCCTATTTTATGCTTCCCCTTTCGCATCCACTCTAACATATACAACATAATATAACACATCGCATTGCTAATAATATATTTAACAATTACAAGTGAGTAGGGAGAAATTTGGTAGATCCAACTGCCTCTATAAGCAATGATTGAGATTTAATGAAATACATGGGAATATTTCTCATCTCAATGTCAAACTCTAGAGGTATCTGTTTGATCTAGAGAAAGATGGTCACTACAGTGATAACGAGAACAAAACATTTATGACAATGTCAAACACAAATATGAGGCATCCAACATATTGACCTAAAAGCAAGTTGGATTGCAATAAAATTGTCAGCACTTGTAAAAAAAAAAATGCTAAGAACAATACAGTAAACTTAGAATGTATTTTGGTTTGATCGTGAGTGCTTCATCCGTGGCATGTTCATATAGTTGAAGAGTTCAGAGGTTCAATAGTTATAAAATATTTTTGTAGTAAGTTTGTCTACGGGGAATGTAAAGTCTAGAGATAAAGGTTTTGTAATTGATTTGTAAAATTCTATTACTATAGTGGCTTGTTCATTTGGGAATAATTTGTTGGGTGTGCACGTGTGAGTAAAGTCCCATATTGAATAAAAATTAAAAAAATGAGTAATTAATATAACATAATTGAGCACATACCCATTGGGTTTAAGTCTTTTGGATTAAAGTGTGTCTCTATATGTTATATTAATTACTCAAAAAATCTCTCCAAGGTATTTATTTCCCTAATAAGTGGTATTAGAGCCTATGGTGGTGTGAGACAAAGGTGGCAAGGTTATCGAAATTCCTTTCACATTTGGAGTAGGGATGGGATATTACACCAAGCAAGCCCATAAAGCCCACACAAACGATCTTGGAAAAAGCCCAACAAAGAAGTATTATTGCCAATGGCGCTATAGACAACAATGAAGTGCGAGATTCTTGTGGAGGATAAAAGACGTGCAGGGTTGACATATGAAGGCCTATGGATGATGCACTAGTGAAGGAAAAAGCCCATTAGGCAAGAGGGAGCGAATATGACTTGTTTATGGCCTTCGGAGAGATCTTGAAGCCCGCAAAGAGACAGAGACTCACACGTGAAGGGAAGTTTGTTGGCATGCACATATGAGTGAAGTCTCACATTGAATAAAGATTAGAAGAATGAGTATGTAATATAATATAATTGAGCACATACCCATTAGGTTTAGACCTTTTGAGTTGAAGTATGTCTCTATATATTATATAAATTACTCAAAGAATCTCTTTAGGGTGTTTATCTCCCTAACATAATTTACCCCGTATAGTTCTTCCCTTGGATAGTTTTCCTTGGGTGTTTGACTTCATCATCATATCATTGTCTATTATCTAGATCCATTGAAATTGAATTGCAATTGGTAACAACATATGCCATTTGATTACGCGACTATAATTGTTTAACAAATAATTGAAAAATTGGAATAACTAATTGATTCAATGCATAAACACAGCTGAGATCTAAAAACCCAACAATTAGTATCAGAACATAAATACATTCTAATTGAATTAATTTCCTAAGTGCAATCCTTGACCAATGTTATAATGGATAAGTTTTTTAAATTTTATTCACATGACCATGAAACTTTTTTTCTAAAGACTGTAATGGTGAAGATGATGGTGGCTTTGTATCTAAATATGGAAATCCAATTGAACTAAAGTAGTAATATATTAATTTTATTTTTGAAAAAAAAAAACTATTTTTTGCTAAAACAAATATAATAACTCTTACCAATAAAACTATGTGCGATCTATGCATTTAGGGGGGGGGGGGGGTCATTTTTTTTTTGTTATTAATTTGTGATTTTTTCTATTGCTAGTAACAAATTGATAAAGAGATCCTAATTAGTATTCATTTAATTTTTATAATATTATTATTTTCTAAAAGAATTTTCATATCCAAAATGATATTCTATAACAAAAATTAAAAATTAAAAAAAAATTACAAATAAAATAAACACTATCTACAAGATAAAATTACAGTATGTACAGAACAAAAGAATCTTATTTATCAAGAGCATTGTTGCAACTTCACTTAACAATAGAGTCACTCAATAGCCTCAATCTATTTGGACAAAGATGAATTCAAAACATAACTTGATAAATTAATACTAACCAAACCAAATTAGTTTTATATAGAAAACAATTAACAAAAAGATATGAAAAATGTGTTACTTTTTTTCAAAAAAAGAAAAAAGAAAAAGAGTTTTACTTTTTCTTTGGCAAGGTGATGCATGGTGAACCAAAAAAAAAATGAAATTTAATTTCCAATTTTAATTTTGATGTTAAGAAAGAGATTATTTAGTGTTTTGTTGTGTGAGAAATCAAATGGATTGTGCTAACAATTTATTGTGTGGGATACTAACATTAAAAAAAAATGAAGCCTCAAATTGTTAGGTTAAATTAGTCATCAATGATGATTTGACATACTCACAACATTTTTTAATTACACAATTTATGCTTTCAATTGAG
This sequence comes from Quercus suber, assembly GCF_002906115.3. NCBI lineage: Eukaryota > Viridiplantae > Streptophyta > Magnoliopsida > Fagales > Fagaceae > Quercus > Quercus suber. The sequence continues at coordinate 268,518 of NW_027069957.1, read as the reverse complement.
ATTGATTTTTAGTGGCTAAATATTTTAAATGTTTTCTTAAGGATAGGAAGGAGAGTGTGAAATTTTATTTATTTATTAATTATATATATATATAACCAATTATTCAATATTTTTTTTTCTAGACCACTTAGCTTTTTCTTATTTGGGGTCTTGAGCCATGCTGCCAAGGCAAGGCGAAGGTCTTAAGGTGCTCTTGTCAATGAGTCGTGATAGTTACACATTGTATGTATACAAGACACATATTTGAAATCGCTCAATTATAATTGTTAAATTGTGTTTTTAAAACATAATTTCACCATTTTGAAATTTATAATTGAAATCATGTTTTGAAAATATGACTTTAGTTAGTGTGTATACGTCAATGTATAACTTAATGTATGCAATAATAATTAAGACAATTAGTTTAAAGTCTCAACACAATTCACAATAGTATGATGTGGCAAGTTGTTAACAATAATAGATAATAAAGTAACATTTGTAGTAGGCTTATATAAGAACTAATAATAACATGTGAACTACCACTACACATCTTTGATATAATGGTCACTCTATAAGTATAATTTATTTTAAAATAAGGAGAAAGGATTAAGGTTTAAGTTTTACGAAGAAAACTTCACACACATACATACACATATATACTTAGCTCATCATTAGCTGCATTACTCCACCACAGCTCCTGCTCCAGCTCCGAGCAAGACTCTCTTCCTCATGTCACGAATGATCCATAAGTCCTATATATAATTTAATATCACTGTATATCCAAGAATGTATGTCCCAAGTCCCAAGCAACTGTTCCATATTGCCCACGTGGTTCAAAAACACTGGTAGATTCGTGAATGATGCAGTTATTTTAATAATGAAGATGCTGAGGATTCGTGTCCAAACTACCAAGTCCGAACAACAGCTAGAAGTTGAAGCATACAACTAAAGAATATCCTCAAGCATAGTTCCTGTATGTTGAAGCAGACAGCTTGAAGTTCATGCATTGCAATCATCACTGTGCCATTGCTCAGGTTAAGACGGCAACATCTCCCGCCATGCTCTACATCAACATATTGGAATATCCTCAAGCATAATTCCTGGTATCATTTGGTATCATTCGGATCTTTTTTCGATCAACCAATGCGCTTATTTTCAAAAACATCATGCCGAACTCTATACCTGACTCCCATTCTATTGTTTGTGATATTTTTTTCAAGCGAAATTTCCTCGAATTGTTGAGAAATTCCTTCAATTCGAGTATTTTCCACATTTCTTTCATGATAGAAGATTAAAATTAAAACATAGTTAACAATTATTGGATATAAAGGTTGTTATTTTGCTAAATTAATGAATTAGGATTATTTTTAAAAAATAATTGATTAGAGAAAATCAACAATCAAAGAGAATAAAAAAAAATAACAACTTAAAATACAAAATTAAATTGCATCAACCAAAAGAAGTTCTAAAGAATACAAAAATTTATTAACCTAAAGCAAAGATGCAAGAAAAATAAAAATAAAAATAAAAAATCAATCAAAAAATTGTGAGAGAGAGAGAGAGAGAGAGAGAGAAATTACATTTTTTTAGGGAAAACTATGCAAAGAATGGAAAAAAGAATAACTAATTTATAGTAAAATGGTGTAAATAAGAAAAAACAAAATAAGAAAAGATGAAGGGAATGATGAAAAGTGATATTAAAGTAGAAGGTAGTGGAGAGATGAAAATGTAAGAGATGGAGAAATGTCTAGTAAAAGGGGGTGAATAAGAAGATACAAAATAAGGGAAGATAAAGGAAAAAATGAAAAATGATATTAATGTAGAGGGTAGTGAGGAGATGAAAAGATAAAGGGTGGAGAAAGTATAAATATGAAAAAACTGAGTAAATGTTTAAAAAAATTATAGAAAAATTGGAGAAATGTCTAGTAAAAGGGGGTGAATAAGAAGATACAAAATAAGGGAAGATAAAGAAAAAAATGAAAAATGATATTAATGTAGAGGATAGTGAGGAGATGAAAAGATAAAGGGTGGAGAAAGTATAAATATTAAAAAACTGAGCAAATGTTTAAAATAATTATAGAAAAATTGGAGAAATGTCTAGTAAAAGGGGGTGAATAAGAAGATACAAAATAAGGGAAGATAAAGGAAAAAATGAAAAATGATATTAATGTAGAGGATAGTGAGGAGATGAAAAGATAAAAGGTGGAGAAAGTATAAATATTAAAAACTAAGTAAATGTTTAAAAAAAATTATAAAAAAATTGGAATAAGAAATAGGATAATAACGTGAACGCTGATATGACTCAACTGAAGCGTAACAACAATATATGTTACGTTTTAGCTTTTAGAGATATATATATATATATTACACTTCTTTTCTCTTCATACTTTTAATATCCAATATAATCAATCACACCTTAAATTAACCACTACGAAGTGTGGCTTGATCGTAAGAGTATTCGTGTTGCTTCATATAATGCTTGACAAGAGTTGAATGGTTCAAGTAGAGGCTTTTAACAATTATGATAAGTCCACACTAGAGACTCCTCTTTTCATTCAACCAAAAAAAAAAAAAAAAAGGAAAAATCACATCTTATATTCTTAAAAATTTGTGAAGACTTTATTTTTCATACACAAACCTTGTACACCTTCACATTCTTGTACATGTACGGGTCATCATACGGAGGTACTCGTGCCATGAGCGTAAACACCAATAATTCAACTGGGTCCTCAAAACAGAGCTAGATCTGAGTTCTGACCACATCTTTCATGTTCCCGTGTGGCCATCCATGTAACATGGTTGTCCAATTCAATTCGAGTTTAAAAATATTGTTCCATTTCACATGCTTTTGGTTTTGGGTGCCTTTTTGCTTCTTCTTTTTTTGTATTAAATTTTTTTTTTTACTAGCATATCATGTCATCTTCAACAGTGACTGTTCCATTAAATAGCAGATGCTCATGACAGGAGTCTATCTTCTAAATATTTTTCTCCTTGGCCATTACCACGAACATGTCAGCATAAATGATGGCAAATGTTCTTCGAATGTAATAATTTTTTATTTTATTTTATTAAGGTAAGAGTTATAATTTGAAACCTTATATGCACAAAGATGCCCCACCTTGTAACTGAGATTTTTTTTTTTTTTTCTTTTGAATCTTGTAGCTGAGCAGATTTGTTATCAAAATATTAATCATAATATAAAAGCACATTTTTTTTATATAAAATACCATTAACACTCCTAAGATTTGGGATAATGTCAGTCAAATTTAAAACTTTTCAAAATTGACCAACTTAATCTCTAATCACCATGAAAAAAAAGGAGAAAAATAAGTAACAATTTAAGGTCTAATTATGTCGGGTTTGAAAAGTCTTGGATCTAACTAAAATTAGTCAAAACCCAAAAATGTTAACTATATTTTACCTTTTTTTCTCTCTTTTCTAAATAATAATAAAGATAAAATACAAAAACCACCCATAAGATTTGGATTAATAAGTATCTACACTTTTCAACAATATTCAATTTACTCCCTAATTACAGAGAACACTTAACATTGTTTGAAAGTTCCTACTTATCTCAATTTCTTTTCAACAGTACTTGTCTTGAGTAAACTGGTCTTGTCACTACAACAACAACACTTCAAAATGCCGACACTTCCTAGCGTCACTTCAAAAACACTGCTATAGCTCCTGCAAATGCCGACATAGGTTCATTTGGGCTATACCGGCACTTCCTAGCGTCGATATTGAACAGTCACAATAGACCCGGCTGCGCTATATGTGTGGGAAGTATCTAGGTAGCCAATAGTAAATTCACAAAGATGCCCCACCTTGTAACTGAGATTTTTTTTTTTTTTTTTTTTTTTGAATCTTGTAGCTGAGCAGATTTGTTATCAAAATATTAATCATAATATAAAAGCACATTTTTTTTATATAAAATACCGTTAACACTCCTAAGATTTGGGATAATGTCAGTCAAATTTAAAACTTTTCAAAATTGATCAACTTAATCTCTAATCACCATGAAAAAAAAAAGGAGAAAAATAAGTAACAATTTAAGGTCTAATTATGTCGGGTTTGAAAAGTCTTGGATCTAACTAAAATTAGTCAAAACCCAAAAATGTTAACTATATTTTACCTTTTTTTCTCTCTTTTCTAAATAATAATAAAGATAAAATACAAAAACCACCCCTAAGATTTGGATTAATAAGTATCTACACTTTTCAACAATATTCAATTTACTCCCTAATTACAGAGAACACTTAACATTGTTTGAAAGTTCCTACTTATCTCAATTTCTTTTCAACAGTACTTGTCTTGAGTAAACTGGTCTTGTCACTACAACAACAACACTTCAAAATGCCGACACTTCCTAGCGTCACTTCAAAAACACTGCTATAGCTCCCGCAAATGCCGACATAGGTTCATTTGGGCTATACCGGCACTTCCTAGCGTCGATATTGAACAGTCACAATAGACCCGGCTGCGCTATATGTGTGGGAAGTATCTAGGTAGCCAATAGTAAATACTTAGCAACTAGCAACCAATGTTAAAAGATGTTTGTGCTTAAAGACCAAATTCAATATTTTTAAAAGAATTTGATAGATCCCGCATAACTGTATTAGCCAAATTCTCTTAGCCTAATAATAATAAAGCACCAAGATGCGACTTTACGAAGTGGAATGAAGTCAATTATGAAAACAGCAGCTGCATCCAACTCCATATGGATAAGGCCAAGGCAATTATTGTGTTAGCATGATGAATAATGGATTCAAGATTGCAGGCAGCACAGTCACAATTGATATCCACTCCATCTTGTTGGCATGTCGGCAAAACTTAGAGTTTGTGTTTTCTTAAGTCAGTTCCAGAAGAACAATCAAATGGAAATGCTGAAGCCCTCTAATCATAACGTTGCATCATTTGATTAGTAGACAAATTTAAAGGTTCCTTACTTTAAGAGGCTGTTCACTAGTATTAGTAGGTTTATGCATGGATATATGAACAAATCTCCAAAAGCCACTGTCAAATTAATAGCCTTTTTTTTTTCTCTAAGTTGGACCAGATAACAGTACCCACCACAACGTTGAATTTATGGGGGAATGATCAGGGTTTTGGCTTAGTCCATATATTTTAAAGCAACCATGAATGAAATTTTCAAATTCAGATGAACTCACTAAAGTCAAGATTTTGGTAGGCTTCATGCGTATATGCGATGAGCCATTTAAAGTGTATGTATATCTTTTCTTTTGTCCCTCTTAACTCTCTTCATGTCAAATTTTGATTTTTGACATTGACAATTGCAGATATGCAATTATCGCCAAAGATAGACCATTTTATTAGAACGTCTATTGGACTTTCGTGTTTAGCACTATTGCTAATGATGAGAACTATACAATGTGATGATGTCAAAAATCGTTAGTAAGCCGCATAGTCGTTACTAGGAGTATTCGCGGTGAGATGCGGTTTTGGGCTATTTTTAGCACCGCACTTTGCGGTGCGGTTTATCTAAAACCATAATTACACCGCATCTTATTTTTGCCGTCACATGTGCGGTACAGTGCGGTGTAGTGCGGTTTAAAGTTTAGCTAAAATCATAACCACACCGCACCTCATTTTTGCAGTCACATGTGCGGTGCTATGTATAAGATGCGGTTTGAAATTAGTATATTTTTCAAATTTTGGGTTTTTCCTACTTAGCTCAAAAATAATTTTTCTCTTTTTTTTAGGCCAAGTTTTAAATTATTAAATTAGTTTTTCTTTATTTTTGGTTGACTTTTCTAGTCAATACTTGTTAGGACTATCAAACTATATTTGTTTTTTGAAAACTAGGGTTATTAAACTATTAATAATATATTTAATATTAAAAATAAATAAATATATTAATATATAAAAAGGGTGTGGTGCGGTGTGATTTATGCGATTTTCTTATCATAAAATCGCAAACTGCACTACACCATGCGGTGTGGTGCGGTGCACTATTACTTACAGAGTGGTGCGATTTTGCCATTTTGCTGGCAGTTTTGGTGCGGTTTTTGCGGTTTGTGCGGTTTGGTGAACACTCCTAGTCGTCATATACTCTAGACAGAACTTGTGAAACAGAAACAAAGAAGATCTTGTAGAACGTACCAGTATAGTACCGACTAAACACCCTCTAAATGTTAAATTAGAAAACTTTCACAACTCTAGAATGTCAGAACTAGGGTAAATTATGCGTACCTTGATTTTTGAGGGTTTTGGGGTTTTTATAATAGTGTAAAGCTGGCATTCGTTTTCTAGTAGAGAGAGTCTTTTTTTGTAGGGAAGATCCTCATAAATACACATAATTAGGGGGATCCTTTCCTTATAAGGATTCCCTTAAGTGGAGTCGTTAGCTTCTTTGTATGTAACAAGTTTATTTCTTCCTAAAAATACCCTTGTCACCATTGTAATAACAATAATAACAATGATAGCAAAACGGTATTGCCCTTTTATATAGATATACATATTTTATAGGGATTACAATTTACAATTTTTATCAAACTTTAGTTCGTCTTTTTCTTTTTTTCTTTTTTTCTTTTTTTGGCTAAATAACGACTTTATTGATTAACCTAAACAGGGGAGAAACAAAAGAATCTAGGCCTAGTCCCATCTCTAATTCTGACCTGAACAACAGAAGCTGGCAAATTTTATCAAACTTTAGTTTGTCAACTGACATATTTTGAATATGTGTAATGAATGGATATCATGTAGTATGGAATTTATAGTGGACTCCAGAGTCCTTTCTTTGACTTTTTAAGGCTTTTGTTCAGTTAAAATGATATCTAGCTTTACTATGATTCTATTTTGTGTTACCTTCTCACTCAAAATATGTTCTACCATTTTAATAAGACCCTATTTGTTTTGGCATTAAAAAAATGTTCTTAAAAATGTTTTCTCATTTTCAATTATTTGAAAATATGGAAGAAGTTCGTCAAATTGAAATAATTTTTTGTTAATCAGGAAAAATGGCCTCTTTTTAAGGCTAAATTTTTTTTTATAAATCTCTTCAAGAGAACAAAATCTTCTAAATGATAGAATTATATCCAACATCTCTCAAATGATCAAAATAAACTTAAACCTACAAAATACCATCGAAACCTTTCAAATGAATGAAATACCCTTTAAATCTCGAAAATAATTAATGAAAATATACTTCAAAAATTTTTAAATAATCAAAATATCTCTAAAATCTCTAAAATGACAAATTTAGCCATAAAATCTCAAAAAATGACCAAATACACTCAAAACCTCCAAAATGCCATTGAAACCTACGCAATAAACAAAATATCTTCCAAACCTTCAAAATGAAAAAGAAAAGAATCCCTCTAAAATGACCAAAATATTTGGCAACGTAGAAAATATAACAAAAACTAACTTTAAACCCTCCAAAATGTCCAAAATTCCTTTAAAACCCTCAAATGGTTGAAATATCCCCTAAAACCACAAATAACAAAAACACATCAAAAAGCAAAAATGCATTTTGAAACGTCCAAATTGACCACAGTATGTACTCAAATTTTAAGAATCATCCCGAAACTTTTAAAAAATGCACAAAAACAATTTTCTAATGTCATTTCGGAGGTTTCAAATGTTTGCAATTGTGCTCGTAAATCTTAACTTTAGTTTATTGTTTTTATATTAATTGTTTTTAGTTTTGTTTGTTGTTCTCTTATTTTGATTGTATTTATTGGTGTATTTTTCAATAATTTTATTTTGGTTGTGCTTGCTTTTTAGATTGATTTTAGTATTTTTATTAATATTTTAAAGTGGTGAATTAAAGTTGTTATTTAATATTATATAAAAATATAAGAAAATTTTATACATAAAAAATATAAGAAAATTTATGATTTTTCCTACAAGCCAATAACAACGGTAAATATTTTTCAAAGCATCTTTAGAAATATAAATAATCTCCAAAAAAAAAAAGAGCAATTTTGTCATTAAAAAGTTTCAATTGAAAATAATTTTCTACAAAAAAATACCTTATGTCAAAACAAATGAAGCATAAGAATATTGTCAATGATAGACCAATAAAATTAATTTTGAACGTATTAATTTCAACCTAGCTAGCTATATCGCCTTATCAAATTATGAAAATAATGTACGACTTCTTGTAACCCTTTTATTTCTTATTATGCTTAAATGATCGATATCAGATCAAACATCTTTTCTAAAACAGTGAGCTCAACATATGATACATCTCTCCAGGCCTTATATATCATATATACTCTCATCTCTTTGTTTGTATGTATTGACTCTGAAAAATTAAAGCTAGTTTAGATAGTGGACTGGAAAAGTACCCCCACAAAATGGGGAGCACTAGAAGAAAAAGAGCACAAAGAAGTCAGCTAGGCATAATCATAACAAGGCCCTTTTGGATAATAAAAAATACATGTGTAATGTGTCCTGAGATCAATCTCTATTGGAGGGTTTCTATGAACCACCAAATGTGATTCTTGCTTTCTTTTTCTTTTTCTTTTTTGCTACCCTTGATTCTTACTTTCTTGGCATTCATGGTGCAACTAGAAACATATATTATCAAATGAATCATTTGATGCTTGATTTTTTTTTAAAGTTACATTCTTTGTATTCAACCAATTGCGCTTACATATATGTATATAAACACACGAGCCCACACATACAGCATACTTTTCTACAAGTGCGTACCTTTTTTTCTTGAAGCCCTAGCCGAAAGCATCAGTAGCTCTAAAAGTGCACGTCTTTTTCCTGCCATGTATTAGAGTTTATACGCAGCAGTATGGTGATCATTGGCCAAAATGAGGCCAGGGACGATGGTGGCTAAGAAGCACGGATATNCATCAGAATGAATAAGGTCAAAGATATCAGTGGATATGGATTCACTAGTATTGAAAGGCAAAGCTGGTTGTTTTCCTAACTGACATGAAACACAATCAAAATTTTTTGTGGACACTGAACCTAACAAACCTCTAGAAGCCAATTGTTGTACCCGAGAGGAAGATGCGTGACCAAGTCGAGCATGCCAAAGTGCAAGGGAAGGAGTGGAAGAAACTGCAGCAGCTGCAGCAATAGAAACAGGAGCGACAAGTGGAAGACGAAGGTTGTCCACGGGAAACATCCGCCCAACTCTGGGACCGGTCCCAAGCTCCTGTCCCGTCCTAGGATCCTGCACAATGCATCCAGAATAATCAAAGGTAATACGATAACCTAACTCAGCTAATTGTCCCACAGAAAATAAATTATAAGAATGGTCAGGAACATTAAAGACTCCAGGAACCGAGAGGTTGGAGTTTGAAACTGAACCTATATTATGACCAGACATTATGGAACCATTTGCTGTACGAATATTAAGAGGGTGTGGTGCAGGTTTAAGGTCAGAAAATAAGGATGAGTGTGGTGTCATGTGATTGCAACAAGCAGAATCCATAAGCCAAGAGGTAGGAGACATACTAGATAAAGCTGAGAGAGAAGAGGAATAAGATGCATTACCAACCATACAAATGACATTGGCGATGATATTTATAAGGTCATCTTTGGAAATGGAGAAAGTGGATCCAGAAGACTGAGACTGTGCAGAGACAGGAGCCATGGGTTGGACACTCTCAGTGTTAGCAACTGTAGCAGCAGAAGTAGAAACAGCTGATTTGTTGCGCTGACAGCAAGTCTCAATATCATGGCCAAAACGTTTGCAAAATTTGCAAAAACGTTTGATGGAATGGCAGCGACGATTGCTGTAATAAGAAGAAGACCTGTCCTTATTCTTCATTTAGAAGCAAAATATGCAAAAATGGACTGCAAAAATGAAATCTACGCAAAAAACTGGGTAAGGAGCACTTGAACTGCAAAAGTCAACTCTGGCAAAAAAGTCAACGGTCAACCCTGGTCAAAGTCAACTATGAAAGTCAACGGTCAACGGTGGCAAAGTCAACAGATGACGTCAGCAGGTTGACTGTGAGATGACGTCAGCAGATGACAAGGCGCTGACGTCAGCTAGGGCTGACGTGGAAGCACAGTAACGCGCGTGAGGCGCGTGGCGCGCGTGAGTGAGCGGACACGGCGCGTGAGAGCGCGTGAGGGCGCGTGAGGGCGCGTGGCACTGTAGGTCGGCGCGTGGGGGCGCGTGAGGAGGAACCCAGCTATGCAGTGGCGCGTGGGGGCGCGTGGAGCGCGTGCGTTGCGACGCTGAACCTTTGGGTGGCGCGTGGGGGCGCGTGCGGTCTCCGATGGCTTCGAGGCTTCCACGAGTGTGTAGATCGATGCAAGAGGATCTCTGTGGTGCCTTCACAAACTTTATCGGAGCAATATTGCGACGGTGATGCAACAGGCAGTGGTCTTTGTAGCCCAGGACTCCTCAACAACGGCGGCTGCAGGTCCGGAATCCAAAGATGACGGCTGGAAGACGTCGAAGATTCAACGGCGAAAGGCTGCGGCGGCTGCTGTGATGGCGGAAGCGATGTTAAGAATGGAGTCACACCAATAAAGACAAGACTGCTAAGAAAATGTCAGAGCAGTGGCTCTGATACCATGTTAGAAATACTGAATGATTGTATTGTATTTCTTGTATAAAATAATGTACATAGATGCCTTTATATAGGAGGCATATGTGTGCAGTACAAGTAAATATGTGTGCTATACAAGTAACCTAACTGGGCCTAAAGCCCACAACACTATATATGTTAACACATTTCATTAAAGAAATTGTGTAATTGAAATAAGTTCCCACATAGCTTTGTTTAGTGTACGAATTTGTCCATGGATTCTATACTTTTAAATAAAAATATATTCTTTTCTTTTTATTAAAGCAACTCTTTAACTTGAATAATCATTTTCTTGCGTAACTTTGTTTGAAAACACCACTTATATTCAATAATCATCACTTTTAAACATTGTAATGGCTATATTCATTCTATTAAAGCAGTTGTGTTCCACATGTATATTCTAATTGATTACGGTTGGTTTGGATAAGGAGAAGGGTGGAAAAGTAGAATAGAATTTGCTGAAAATTAGCCTATTGACAAACACTACTCTACTTCCTTCAATTCATCCTCTATACCTCTTCAATCCAAAATCCAAATAGGACCTAAGTATTGATCGCTTTTGCGGTATGTGATGGTCTTTTATTTTCATTAAAGTAGCTATTTTTTTTGGATAAGTTCTATATGACTTTGCTTACTGTACCACATTTTGCTGATTTTCTATACTTCTTGGTTCTGTAATGATTACCTTTGAAATGTGTTCTGGAAAATTTCATTTCATTAAAGTAACCGTGTAATTTGAATATTTTCTTTATAGCTTTTTTAATTTTTTCTGAATGAATATTTTCTTTATAGCTAGGTTTGCTATAGAACGTTTTTCACATAATCTATTGTCCTAATTTAGTTATGCTCACTTTTGAAATATGAAATGTACATTCTCATTTCATTAAAGTAACCGTATGATATGAATACGACCCTTATAGATTTGTTTTCTATACAATTTTATGTGCACAATTGTTTTTCCTGATTTAGTAATGATCACTATTGAAATATGTCATAACCGATTCTATTTTATTAAAGCAACTGTGTAATTCAACTATTCAAGTTCTCACATAGGTTTGTTTTGTATACCACTCTGAATGAATATTTTCTTTATAGCTAGGTTTGCTATAGAACGTTTTTCACATAATCTATTGTCCTAATTTAGTTATGCTCACTTTTGAAATATGAAATGTACATTCTCATTTCATTAAAGTAACCGTATGATATGAATACGACCCTTATAGATTTGTTTTCTATACAATTTTATGTGCACAATTGTTTTTCCTGATTTAGTAATGATCACTATTGAAATATGTCATAACCGATTCTATTTTATTAAAGCAACTGTGTAATTCAACTATTCAAGTTCTCACATAGGTTTGTTTTGTATACCACTTGTACCACATATTCTATTCTTCTTAATTTATTGGCAAAAATATCAATTTGGTCCTCTATTTTGAAATTATAATTACTTTGGTCTTTACATTTCTGTGACAGTCAATTTAGTCCCGGTTATTTTCAACTTGCAATCAATTTGACCTCACTGTTAAGCCACTAACGTAAAATGTCTATGTGGCATACAGTGTACATTGTTGGCACCCTTGGCACTTATGTGGGTACTAAAATAAAAATTAAAAATAATTCTTAACATTAAAAAATGTCACATCAACATCTGAATGAAAAAAATTATTTTATCAAATTTGAAAGAGGAAAAAAAATTTAAAAACCAAAAAAACATGAATTTAGAACTGGGAACATATATCAAACATAAACTAGAAGAACAAGAACCCAAAAAAAAATCAAACCCAAATCATAACCACGTTTTCAACATAATCTAGTCTTCTTATTTCAGTAATGTTCACTTTTGAACCCTATAATAGTATTTTAATTTTACTTAAGCAAACTTGAAATTTTAATAAGGTGCTGAATAGTTATGTTTGTTATAGTACTTTTTCAACATAATTTGTTCTTATTTTGTTAGTATAGTACCTTTTCAACATAATTTGTTCTTACTTCAGTAATGTTCACTTTTGAACCTTATAATAAAGGAATTGTAATTTTATTGAAGCAAACTTGAAATTTTAATAAGTTGCTGAATAGCTTTGTTTGGTATATATATCACTTATTCCACAAATGAATTTTTTCATGATTTAATAATAAACACTTGATAATGGTTGATTCAATTCATTTTGTTGAGATAAAATAGCTTGACCCTGATTAGTTAATTTAATTGCCCGAGTTGATTAATTAGGTTCAATTACATGCAAATCATGGGGGCACCAATAAATCACCAAAAATACTAAATGCATGAGAAAATAAATTAGACACTGTGATTTGTTGACAAATGGGAAAAACCTCGCTAGGTAAAAACCCCACCAGATAATTTTAAGGTCACCACTCTTAAGAATCCACTAATCAACAATCAAGCGGTTACAAATATAAAAAATCTTACTAACTACCCTGCCCTATTTCAAAACACAAACCTACAGTTGAATCTTTGCTACATTAACCAATTGGACTTTATCTTGTAGTAGCTTTTTTTCTTTTGATGCACAAACCTCCATTTTGTGACTATCCCTTTGCACGGATCCCAAGTACATGACTAACTCCAGCAACTTGAATAGATGTTGTTAGCTGTAAAGTTCTTCACTTCATTAACAATAAAAATCTAAAAGCACTCAGTTACAAAACTCTATGGCGTACAAATGCAGTAACTTCACACAGAGAAAATAAGTCTCTTGATCTATGTATACATATGTGACGACCTTTAAAATAAGCCTTATATATGTCTAGTGTTGCGAGAAAAGAAACCCCAAAAAAATATGCAAGACCGGGCCAAATTTCAAATCTGAAAATTCTAAAATCGTAATTCTCAATAGATTAAGCTGCTATCGAGCTATCTATCGAGTTTCACATTTAGTCTTGATAGCAGACTTCTGTTAAGCTATCTATTGAGACTTAATGAACAGCTTTTCTTTACTTGTTTCTTGGACCAATCTTTATGTCTTTAATACTTGACTTGAACAACATGATTTTTGAAGTATTAAACCCATCTTAGGTCTACCCAATTACAAGTAAAGTTCATTTTGTCAAAAGATTAGCCAATTACACAAAATATGACCCTAACAATCTCCCACTTTGGCAATCCGTGACAAAACCACAGAAAAATAATTATGAGAGAAGTCTTAACATAACTATCCCATAATATACAAAAGTACATAAGTCTAACCCTAGCATGAATGTCAACGCCTAGCCTTAATGGAAGTGGAAAACCGCCGTCGCGGACCTTCGTTCAACTACTCGCCATGGCGAAACTCCCGCGCGTGCGAGGCCTGTTGGAGGCCCCTCTCGATTGTGTGGTGCATATGGTCTGGGCAGAGCTTTGGGTGCTCTCTCTCTCTTGGTGGAGGAATGTATGTCTACCTTTGGGGTTGTGGCAAGAATCTTGGCCAAATTTTAAGAGAATTACCAAAGGTAAGTGAAGTCGCCACCAATCATTGGGTTTTTCTAAGGTGTGATTGGTCACCAGTTTCTAGTTGATTTTATTACCAATCCTAGGCTAAGAAAAATGGCATTTTTCATAATTTAATGTAGATGATAAAAAATCTTGATTCTTGAATCCAGAAGTTTGGTTATGTGTGGGGAAGGTGTTAGGCACCCTACAACGCCTGTCCAATGACAGTTCTTTGTTTTGATAAAACCTTAATTTTCGGAGATTGACAGTAAAAACATGATTCTGGCATTGGTTTTTGGGGCTTTGCATGCATGGGGCTTTGAAGTTTGGCTTTTGAACGGGTGCGGCTCCAATCTATGCTTTCCTAAGGCATTCGGGTAAAGTACCAGATTTCCATGGCGAAAATCCTGCGACATGACACCTTACTTTCGCGGTGGAAGTTAGGCATCACTTTGCCTTAGGTGACATGGACTGTGACAATCACATTGGAAGGGGCGAACATGTATATATATACATACATCATGCACAATGCAAGTACACAAAGTAGGAAAGTAAATGCCTACATCCCTAGAGCACGGCCCAAAATATAGGTGCAGGAAAGTAAACAGGGGTTGCCATACTCTAGAGATGAGGACAAATGGTACATGGCATGATATACCTAATACAACACATCTAAGAGAGAAAGGAAGGAGGAAGGAATGGGTTTTAAAAGAGTACATAACCAAATGGAAGAGGCTAGATGCTTAAAACTACTAAACATTATCGCTTGGCTTATATCTACATGCTTGCGTCTTTGCCCTTTTTGCTTGCGCTAGGGAGACCGTGCCCTAGCTCCATGTGTTCTCGCTCCGTGTGTGTACATGCAAAGGCAAAGACAAGAAACCAACAGACAAGCAATGGAAGGAAAAGATGAAAAAGGCATATAAAGGAGGCATAAAGCAGATAAGCATGATAGATATAGCAAACAAAGAAACAAGAAAGTAATCAAACAAGCAAGAAGGCAAACAAGCAAGAAATTAAACAAAAGGTGGTGTCCATGAGGGACAAATGTAGGTTTGAATCGAATGTCCATAACTTCATTGTGTTGAAGCATGGACGACACACTAGCAAGAGAGACTCATGCATGAACATGTAAGCAAGCATGTAAAGATGCATAGAAAGCCAACGGGTGACACAAACAAGCATAGTAAGCATATCATCGCACAGAATGAAAATAAGGAAAGGTATGCATGGAGCAACCGACATCATGGCGATGTGTCCCAAATGGTTACATCCAAACAAGGCCTCACGGGTGTCGGATGTGACCACACAACCACAAACCCACTAAGGGCGTCAAGCATGGCAAAACCTAGAACTAGAAGGGCTAACATGGAAGATATAGCAAAGAAGCAAGCAAACATAGACATGCAAATAAGGATGATTCAAACCCTTTTAATGTGGGCCTTGGTGTATGGACGATGACAAAGACCATAGGGTCTAGATCGGGTCCTAACTATTAGGCCAAAACATAAGAAAATGCGATAAAAGAAACAAAAGGGCTACAATAGCACATGGCATGACAAACAAGGTCTAGGCCTAAGCACATAAACAAGGCGTGATGCATGTAAGCACCTAGATGATGGCATAAAGCATGTAAAGAACACAAATCCAAGCACATGGGCATTTAAAAACATAGATCTAGACATATAGCATGGAAATAAACACATAAACCCATAGACCCTAGCAAGGCATAGTCAACAATATCATACAAGCATGTGAGCATGTAACCTAGAACAAAAAGAGGAACAAAGCATAGGAAAACATAGCATAAGCATAAAACATGTAGATCAAGACAAATAACTTTTAAACACTAAGAACATGCCAGGAGCAAGATAAAGCGAGAAACATGCAAAGGAAAGCAATAAATCATGTTTTTAAGGCATAAAAGAGTAAGATAAGTGCTAGAAAAAGATTTAAAAAGTTAGGGGTGTGGATAGTGGCTAAAAAGCAATATCCACACCCCTAAACCCTAAATCCAAGGCATAGAACCAAGGAGAAGAAGATTGGGTATAAGAACAATACCTTGTATTTTTGGTGAAGAATGAAGAATCAAATGCTTTAATGGGTTTTTTGTGTGTTTTTTGTGTTCGGAAGAGAGGAGAAAAGCCCATAAATCGTCCAGGCAAAGAGCAAGCAGCCAGGAAGTCTTTTTTTTTTTTTTTTTTGGTCTAGAGGTGCCTAGGGCCTTTTTATAGCCTCGACGTGCTTTACGAGGCGAGGGCCTGCAACCTTCAAAAGGTTTTGGATTGGGTTGATCTTGACACTCCTGGAAAGATCTTTACTTTTTGTTTCTGAAGATGCATGGAACTTGAAAATCGAATAGTCGGATCAAAGTTATGGCTCTCGAAAGTTAGCAGTGCATCGATCGATGTGTTAACCCGGTTTTTTTGATATCTTGGCCGTTCTAACTCCGATTTCAACCCATGAATAGTAGTTGTACTGAGAATTTGATAATCTTCACAATGGCGTTGATTTCAACCCATTCCGATGGTTGGATCAAAATTAGGGTTTTCGGGGGCCATTCGGGGTCAACTCCAGGTCAATCTAGGTTAAACTTGGTCAAAATTGCTATAAATCTCTGAGAAATTCGAGTTTGATGTAAAACTATGAAAAATATTGTTTTGTGATGGTTTTGACCTTGTTTGACCTTCGGTCAACCCTATGTTGGCCAAGGGCATTTTGGTCCTTTTAGCTAAAAAATGCACTTTGGTTGCTTCGGTGTTCAAACGGTTTGCGCCATGTCATTATGAATGTCCTCGTAGCCCCATGGAGAAAAAATAACATTTTTATTTTTATTTTTTAGGGTCTGGCATGCAAACCAAAGGCGAACAAAATACAGTATCAACAACGAACTCTTAAAAAACTTTGGAAGAAGAAAGATCATGGCATGGTAGACTTGCAACCTGTCTTAACTAAAATGCTTAAACAACATTCATCAAGGCATCAAGTGTGAAACATAGACAAGTTGTGTACAAGAAGAAACAAGTGTATAAAGATAAAAAAGAAACAACACATGTGAGACAAAGGTGAAGAAAAATATACATCATCTCATATATATATCAAAGAATACAATATATGTAAAAAGTGGTCACAAGACAATAGTACATGTAATGAGAAAAGAATACATCAAAACCTCACTACATCCCTCAAAAACACTCAAGAATTACTCTCTCTCTCTCTCTCTCACTCTAGTATGCCTTATGCTAGCTCTCCGCCTAACGCCTAGACTACTCTCATCTACAAGACTGCTAGCTCTCCCTCTAACACCTAGACAACTCTCATCTACAAAAATACTCCTCCTTTTTGTCATGAGTGACAAAGAGTGTATCACTGAGAGGTCATCATCTCATCATCATACTTCGAGCCAGAAGCATCAACATCATCATCTCTGCCATCTGAAGAAGAAGACTCCTCAGCAAGCTCTGGTGAAGGTGAGGGCGCAAAACCACCAAGCCGAGATTGACGTTCATCTAACACATCTCATTGGATAGATGGACCAGACAACTACCAAAATTAGCATGCATGTGTTGAAGTTACTTCATGATATCAGTAAGGGAGACAATGGCCCGAGATGAGGAAGAGGGGGAAAAGGATGAAGAAGGTCAAGAGGAAGGAGCTGCTAGATCAGTTGGGGTTGCATCGGAAGGCTCTACCCATGATTGCTTTGTAGTAAGCTTCGCTACGCTCCGTCGAATAGACTCCTTGCTAATGTCACCTATGATATAGAAATGAGGAGAGTGAGGGAGGGTGATATGCATGTGTGTGAAGATACGCGTGATAGCCGAAGGAAAGATGAGCTTATCACGTGTAGTCGTGTCACAATAGTAGTTGATGAAAGACTCTATCATGTGCGAAGGAAAGTCTATGGAAAGACTTTCCATAAGAGAAAGAAGAAAACGAGCACGAGGCTCAGTATTAGTGTTATAGTATGACCATGGACTGAGAACAAAGGTTATCACTATATTAAGGAACCGTGATGCCTTAATGAACTCAGTTATGGAGAAATTAAAGGTACCTCCCCACAACATGGCCTTCTCACAAAAGACTGAGGCCAACTTGTGTCGAGAGATGGAAGTGAGATGAGGATGACTAGGGTAATCTGGACGATCCACCCTCGGGACACGTAGTACCTCCAAAATAAAGTCCGGGGTAACTACGATATGTGTACCACAAAATATCGTAGTAAATCGAGGCATAGAGGTATCAATGGCGTGAATATTGGAGTAAAACTCCTTTATAAACACGTTAGTTAGGACACCTCAAGGATTTCTCACATAGAAAAGCCCATCCCCGAGAACTAATAGCACTAGATAAAGGAATGTTTGGAAAGTCAGACAGAATGACCTGGCATTTCGAATAAATCGCCTGGTTAGGAAAGTTCTCCAAGAAGTCAACTCATGCCTTTTCATTGTGGAACCTAACAGAATCAGGGGGAAAAGAATAAAAGGAAGAACCATGATGAATCGGGTTTTTAGAAGAAACAGACTTTTTGGGTGTCATGATGAGGAGACTAAACGAGAGAGAGAGAGAGAGAGAGAGAGAGAGAGAGAGAGAGAGAGAGAAAAGATAGAAACAAAGTCACAACAGAAGGCAAGGCACAGGAAAGAAAAGAATTGAAACATGCAATGCATGAAAATGCATGAACATGTTACGTGTAAAAATAAATTGCATCATAGGTAGAGACCTAATCCAACCTAACAGCATTCACAATGTTTAATCAAGCACACAATCCTAGAATGCATGAAACTTTGTAATAATGATCATAAAATGTAATGCATGAGCATATGAGTTCATATTAAAAACACCCAACCCAAAAATTTGACAAAATCACAAAAACCCACAAATATTTCCCAAAGAATTGAAAACTTAGGTAAAAAAATGCATGAATGCATGAAGACAAGGGGAAAAGACGAGATTAAGAACACTTACTAAGTGAGGGAGACTTGGATTAGGCCGAAAATCTGATGGGAGGAGTGATTTTAGAGAGAGAGAGAGATGTTTAGGTCATGAGAGAGAGAGAGAGAGAGAGAGAGAGAGAGAGAGAGAGAGAGAGATTGAAATATTTAAGAAATAACAAAACTTGATAGCTGACCCTGATTAGTTAATTTAATTGCCCGAGTTGATTAATTAGGTTCAATTACATGCAAATCTGGGGCACCAATAAATCACCAAAAATACTAAATGCATGAGAAAATAAATTAGACACTGTGATTTGTTGACAAATGGGAAAAACCTCGCTAGGTAAAACCCCACCGAGTAATTTTAAGGTCACCACTCTTAAGAATCCACTAATCAACAATCAAGCGGTTACAAATATAAAAATCTTACTAACTACCCTGCCTATTTCAAAACACAAACCTACAGTTGAATCTTTGCTCAATTACCAATTGGACTTTATCTTGTAGTAGCTTTTTTCTTTTGATGCACAAACCTCCATTTTTGACTATCCCTTTGCACGGATCCCAAGTACATGACTAACTCCAGCAACTTGAATAGATGTTGTTAGCTGTAAAGTTCTTCACTTTATAACAATAAAAATCTAAAAGCACTCAGTTACAAAACTCTATGGCGTACAAATGCAGTAACTTCACACAGAGAAAATAAGTCTCTTGGTCTATGTATACATATGTGACGACCTTTAAAATAAGCCTTATATATGTCTAGTGTTGCGAGAAAAGAAACCCCAAAAAAATATGCAAGGCGGCCAAATTTCAAATCTGAAAATTCTAAATCAAATTCTCAGTAATAGCTGCTTCAATCATAATCATAGTGCTTCTAGCATGACACTATCTGTTCGTAAGCTATCTATTGAGACTTAATGAACAGCTTTTCTTTACTTGTTTCTTGGACCAATCTTTATGTCTTTAATACTTGACTTGAACAACATGATTTTTGAAGTATTAAACCCATCTTAGGTCTACCCAATTACAAGTAAAGTACATATATATATATATATATATAAGTTGAAGAGTAGAATTTATTATTGCTACGCTCCTATTGAACCACCTCATCTGCCACGTTATGACCACATCATTAGTCATTTTCATATTTATTTTTTCCTTCAATTTTTTTTACAATATTTAATATATAAATATATTGTTTTACAAATTTATTTAGGCGGTTTTAAATTTACGTATTCATCTACTTGATTTTGTTATAGCTAAATAATAAATCAATGAAAAATAAATACAAAATTATTGTCTATATATATTCCTCTTAGGCTATTTTAACTTTAAATATTACTTTGTCCTTTATCCTTATTTATTTATATTAATTCTCTATCATCTATTATAAATTTGTTACTCTCACCTATTCTATGCATATTTTTCCCATACAAAAAATGTTATTTCTCTCTCTCTCTCTCTCTCTCTCTTAATTTTAACTTAAATATTATTTTNTGTGCCCAGATGCTCCACAGTAGTGACAGAAATGAGGCTTTTTTGGTGGAGACTTCTTGTTGGTGGATCGATAATTTTTCTACTTAGTCTCTTTTTTACCAATCTTAGGGGGTGCTCCTAAAATGGATATTCCCTTATCACTCCTATCCTCACTTACATTCTCAGTTTTATTATCAGTAATCTCATTGTTTTCAAAGTTATCATTATTAGTATGAGGAACAAAAATAATTCTATTCAAAGCATTAGAAGAGGTACTACAAGAAGAGAGAGAGTGATCATACCTGAGACCTATTCTGTCAAATGTTGAATTGTGAACATTTAGCATTTCATCCAGTTTGGCACTTGAAGTCCTTTCTAGTTGCGCTCTACCTTGAAATAGTTCAGCATCCAGTTTCTTGGTCTTTTCAACAAGAATATTGTTCTTAAATCTTAGTGCTCCAAAGGTCTAATTAGCTTCATCAAACTTGGTGGGGAGTTCCTCACGTTCCAACTCCACTTCACTTAGCTTTCTTGTGGTCAACCTGTAGAGCTTCTCATGCTTCTTAGAGACTTTGTAGAGCTTGGTGTAAGCAGTGTGAATGTCATCCTGATCATCCATCGTTTCAAACTTCGATTCCATTAGCTCTTCTTTTTCATCAACTACCACTACTTCTCCCTCAGTAGACTCAACAATAGCTATAAAAACACTTACAATCCCTTCTTGGTCAATCTCATCAGAATTTGCTTCTGGTTCTAAATCACTTAAGTGGCAGCTAGGGCTTTGCTCTTGCCAATGGATTTAAGGTATGTAAGACATTCTTGTTTCATATGTCCAAATCCATGACACCCATAGCACTTTGGTCCAACAGGAATATTGTTGCCTTAACCAGCATCCTTGGATTCTATCTTGCCCTTGTCTTGGGACTTATATTGAGAGAAAGTAGTTTGTTTGCAATCCTTATCACCAGCTTTGACATTCGCATTTTTGATTAACTTCTTGACTATCTGGTGATATATGACTTTAGCTTGGTATCCTTATTATCAGATGACTCATCATTGTCATCATTCTTGGTCTTCAAGGCCATATTCTTGTATTTGCCACCTTTGCCAACCCTTGCTAACCCTAGTTCATAGGTTTGCAAGTTTCCAATCAATTCAATCAAAGGAATAAGATCAAGATCCTTTGATTCTTCAATGGTAGTGATCTTGGCATAGAATCTCTCTATAAGAGATCTAAGGATCTTCTTAACGATTCATCCTCATCCATCCTAATTTCCTCAAAGCTAGTAGTGAGTTTTTGAAACTTATAGTTCTTAACAGCTTTAGTGCCCTCATAAGTGTTCTGAAGAATTGTCCAAGCTTCCTTGGCATTATTAGTTGAAGAGATTTCCTTGAATTCTTCATTTGTTACAGCACTAAACAGAGCATTCAGTGCCTTACTGTTAAAGTTGGCAGCCTTGATCTTGGTATCATCCCATGTTGCGGGTGGCTCTTCAGGCTTTGTCCAACCTACTTCAACCGCTAGGCAGACTTTCTCATCTAAGGATTGCAAAAAATCTCTCATGCGTACTTTTCAGTATGCATAGTTAGTCTTATCAAATAAAGGAGGAATAATCAAAGATTTTCTATGATTCATAACAATAGGGGTCAATGGATCACACAGTAAATTTTAAAACCTAATCAGAGATATCATTTGTTAGGTTAAGATAGCTTGACCCTGGTTAATTAATTCAATTACCCAAGTTGAGTAATTAGGTTTAATTACATACAAATCGTGGAGGCACTAGCAAATCACCAAAAATACTAAATGCAGTGAAAAATAAATTAGACACAGTGATTTGTTGACAAATGGGGAAAACATCTCAAGGCAAAAATCCTACCGAGTGATTTTAAGGTTACCACTCCTAAGAATCCACTAATCAACAATCAAGTGGTTACAAGTATAAGGAATCTTATCAATTGCCCTAGCCTATCCCGAAATACCAACATATAGTTGAACCTTTGCTCCAATACCCAATTGGACTTGATCTTGTAGTAGCCTTCTTTCCTTTAATGCACAAACCTCCATTTTAAGACTAACCCTTTGCATGGATCCCAAGTACAATTGTTGGCTACAAAGTTCTTCACTTTATCAACAATGAAGATCTAGAAACACTCGGTTACAAAACCCTACAGCATACAAACGCAGTAGCTTCACACAGAGAAAATAAGTCTCTTGGTCTTTGTATTCGTGTATGACTGCCTTTAAAATAAGCCTTATATATGTCTAGGGTTGTGAGAAAAGAAACCCCAAACAAATATGCAAGGCTGGACTGAGTTTCAAATCTGAAAGTTCTGAAATCAAACTTCTCGATAGATCGAGCTGCTGTCAAGTTATCATTAAATCCCAATAGTAGGCTTCTGCTGAACTATCTGTCGAGCTATCTATCGAAACTTAATGAACAACTTTTCTTCACTTGTTTCTTGGACCAATCTTCGTGTCTTTAATGCTTGACTTGAACAACATGTTTCTTAAAGTAATAAACCCATTCTAGATCTACCTAATTACAAGTAAAGTACATATATATATATATATATATAAGTTGAAGAGTAGAATTTATTATTGCTACGCTCCTATTGAACCACCTCATCTGCCACGTTATTGACCACATCATTAGTCATTTTCATATTTATTTTTTTCCTTCAATTTTTTTTACAATATTTAATATATAAATATATTGGTTTTACAAATTTATTTTAGGCGGTTTTAAATTTACGTATTCATCTACTTTGATTTTGATGTTATAGCTAAATAATAAATCAATGAAAAATAAATACAAAATTATTGTCTATATATATTCCTCTTAGGCTATTTTAACTTTAAATATTACTTTGTCCTTTTATCTTTATTTATTTATTTATTAATTCCTATCATCTTATTATAAATTTGTTACTCTCACCTATTCTATGCATATTTTTCCCATACAAAAAAATGTTATTTCTCTCTCTCTCTCTCTCTCTCTCTCTTAATTTTAACTTTAAATATTATTTTGTCCCTTTATCTTCCTTTATTTTGGCTTTTTTTTTTTTTTTAATTCCTATCCTCTTACTATAAATTTGCCACTCTCTCTCATTCTATGCATGTTTTTCCCATACAAAAAAGGTTCTCTCTCTCTCTCTCTCTGAATTTTTTTTCCATTTTTTGTTGGAATTTTTTTTCGTGCACCTCTACCTTAGATTGATGGATATTTGTGTTTTTTAGAACTCTACTTTTGGTTGTTTATAACTAAAAAATGAAATCAATGAGTACTTAAGAAATAATTTTAAAAAAATTGTCTATAAAAAGGAATTCACATGTCTTGCTTAATCATTAATGGTAAAAAAGATATAACCAGATAACTGACCATTAATGGTAGAAAAGATATAATGAGATAACCGCCCACAAGAGGATCTCCTACTAGAGGTTTGTAACCTTCATTGCCATATTATTGACTAATTCATATGTCTTCCTTTATGCATGTATTTTTTTGTTTATCTTTTTATTTATGATTTGGGTAAAAATCATATTACAATATGCCATATTTTGTGTTGTTGTCATGTTTTTGTTGTAGTGTTTTAGTTTATTTGGAAAATGGCATGATAGTCTGGACAAACTGATGAAGAATAGTTAGTGTAGTTGAAGACAATAGTTTTTGTACAATTTCCTGTCATTGTTTGTAAATATTTTTTTTAACAAATTAATAGTAAATTGTTATGTCTTTATCATATGATATTTTTTAGATGATTAAGTAATTGTTTTAAGCATTTATGAATATTTTATATTGTTCTTCACCTTCCTTATTTTAATAGTGTATTCTGTGAGATTTTTAAGAAAACAAATTAAATTTTTTATTAAAAATTATTTTTTTATCTATTTATTTTTCACATGTTGGATTAGATGGTAAGATTAGATTACGACAGTATTAACACAATACTTCATCTTTTTTCAAAAATATTTCACTTCTTTTTTTCCCCTTTGGAATTGTACTATCTTGGTTTTTTTTTTTTTCTTTTTTTTTCTTTTTAATGTATATAAGGAAAATTGAGTTAAAATATTTTATTTTTCCCTTTCTTTTTTATTATTATTTTGAATTATAGTTTTCTTGAGTTTTATTAATTTTTTAGATACGTTTCTTGGTGTTTTTGATTGTATGCTAGAAAAAATTAGGTTTAAGAAAGTTTGTTAATTTAAACTATAAGAACAATTTCCAAATTTTATATAGTTTTTAATGATACAAAAAATATTATAAATAAATTTTATTAAAAGGACTAATTTATAATAGTAGTGCAATTCATAATCATATTTTTCATTTATTATAGGGAAATGACAAACTTAATATATATAATATTTAATCGTACCAAAATCAAAATAATAAATTTTTCTAAAAAATTCAAAAGATAAGTTAGTGAAAATATTAATTTTTAATAAAAAATTATAATATTTTGTGTATCATTTAAGAATATATGTAATTTGAAAATTATTCTTTTAGTTTTAAACAAACTTTCTTAAACCTAATTTTTTTTCTACCATATAATCAAAAACACTGAGAAAAGTATTAAAAATTTAATAAAACTCAACAAAAACCTACAATTCAGAACAAAAAAAAAAAGGAAAAATAAAACTCACATCAGAGTCAAACTGGCAAACTGCTTCTCCCAAATATGTAAAACATATCAAATGTAATGTGATCAAGCCAAATATCCAAAGCATTATCATTCAAAAAATTTAATAAGGTTTTGAAGAAACGCAATAGAAATATGCCACTATTTCCAAGCAAAAGTATTGGTTATAGCTTTATACATAATGATTGTAATTATTTTTCCTAATTCCTAAAAATAGTACAATTCCAAAGGGGAAAAATAGAGATTTTTTTTTTTTGTGAAAAAGGAAGAAGTATTGTGTTAATGATGTCATATAATCTAATTAAACATCTAATCCAAAAAAAATGAATAGATAATTAAGTAAATAATTTTAAACACAAAATTGACTTTATTTTTTAAAATCACAAAGAACACACTAATAGGATAAGGAAGATGAAGTATGTGTTTGGATCCGAATGAACCAGAGTTTGGCCTTTTTTTTTTTTTTTTTTGTTGCAGGCATTTCATGCACTATTCATGGTTAAAAATAGGTCCCCCGGCACTATTCACACATTTAAAAATTATTTTGCTACAGTGTTTTCAGTTTTCAATAAAATAAGCTGTATCCAAACAAACTTGAAGAGCAATATAAAATATTCGTAAACGCTTTAAACAACTACTCAAGCATCTAAGAACATCATATAACAAAGATATACTAATTTGCTGCTAATTTGTTAACAAAATATTTACAAACTGTGAAAGAAAATTGCACAAAGACCATTGTTTTCAACTAAACTAATTGTTCTTCATTATATTGTCTAAATTTTCCTATTGTTTTACAAATAAACTAAAACATGACAATAATACAAAATATGACATTATAAAATGATTTTTCCCCAAATCAAATCAACAAAAAACACCATTCATTAAAAGTATTTAGTGTTGTAAATAATTTGATAAAAAATTACTTGCATCAAGGAACACATGAATCAGTCAATAATAGGACAATGAGGATACAAACCTCTAGTAGGACCTATGGGGCAATTATCAGGTTGTATATTTTCAACCATCAATGATTAAGCAAGACTTGTGAATACATTTTATAGACAATTTTTAATTTTTAATTTTTTTTATTCTTCATTGATTTCATTTTTCAGTTATAAACAACCAAAGGTAGATTTCTAAAAAGCACAAATATTCATCAATCTAAGGTAGAAATGCAAGAAAAATAAATAAAAAAGAATCCGAAAAACAATGAAAAAATAAATTGAGAGAGAGATAGAGAGAGAGAGAGAGAGAGAGAGAGAGAGAGAGAGAGAGAGAGAAAAATAACATTTATTTGTTTAGGAAAAATATGCATAGAATGTGAGAGAGTGGAAAGACAAAGTAATATGTAAAGTTAAAATCGTCCAAAATGAATATGTATAGACAAAACTTGTTTTGATTTTTTTTTTTTTTTTTTTATCATTGATTTATTAGTTAGTTATAAGTTATAATATCAAAATTAAAGTAGATAAATATGTAAAGTTAAAACTAACTAAGATGAATTTGTAAAGCTAATATATTTATATATATTTAATATTGTAAAAAATTAACAGTAAAAAATAAATATGAACAAAACTAATGATGTGGCTAATGATATGGTGGATGAGGTGGCTGAATAGAAGTGTAGCAACAATAATAAATGTTACTCTTCAACTTTTAAATATATATATATATATATATAAATGAGACATACTTTACTACCGTATCATATCTTGGTATTGATTTAAGTATCTAATTAAAAATATGATAGCGTAATAGTATTTAAACTTGTTCTCTATATTAGGAAAACGAATCTTGATCTCTCTCTTTCTTATTGTTGTAAATGTCAAATCATTATAAAGAAAAAAAAAATTCCAAATAAGGTTAAGAAGTAATGGAGTACATTATAAAGCATAACAACGAAAAAATCATATACTTTCGGCATACTTTATACAAAGTCATTACAAATCAAGGTTATCCCACACTGTCCAACCATCTTTCTACTCGCTTTAATTGTCTAAGATCTCTAAAGATTGAGCACTCTACTAAATTTGATACATGCTATCCCCACATATTCTAAATCTTCACACCCGTAAAAATCACTTTAGAGAGGGAGAAAGGTTTGCTAGATGACAGAGAAAATACAAGAAATTACAAAAAATACAAGAACTACTACTTGTAAATGAAGTACAAAAAATACAAGAAGTACCCTAGCCTATGCCTAGGGAAAAAAAATGTTGTCTTATATTGGATTGTTATTGAAGATTAATGTGTTGAGTATGTTGTTTTCTTATTCATAAAAAGCCCCTCCTTTTATAGGCAAAGAAGTGCTTATTTTCAGTCATTAGCTATCCCCATAAAGCAATGGAGTGGTGAGCTTCAAGACATCTATATATACAATAATAGACAAGTGTCTTCAAGTATTCTAGGAATGTACATGTGTCTTCAAGTAATTGACAGATGTCATTCATTGCCACATGTAACATAAGAAGATAGGTAGTTTTCTCTTACCAATTAAATACTCCTTAAGATAAGGAGTTTGGGTCACTATTGATATTGTATTTTATCTGACCTCAATTAGCACGCCAAAAGGCTAGTTTTAGCCCTAAAAAATAAAAATTGTGCTTTTAAATGTATGAAAAATGAGTAATAACATGAGAAAACCCTTTCTATCCTAATCAGATGTTAAACATATCATTTTAAATTACTCAAGAGTTCAAAATCCCAAACTTGCTAATTTTGGATAAGTTCGAACAATATTGACTAAACCCTAACAAGGATTAGTCAAAAAGTTGACTTTTTGATCAAGATAAATTTTAATCCATCTTAAATATCATAAAATTCCATTCAAAATGATAGGTCACGGGCCAAAACTAGAGTTAAAACTTAAAAGGGATGAATTATCAAGAAAACAACAAAACCCTAATTAAAAGTATTATTTTTTAGGTTAAAACTCCTTTTTTTAGGGTATTTTCGTGCAATAAAATGTACCAATCTAGCCACAACTGGTGAGAAATATTTGAAACAAATTGAAGCATGATGTGCTAGCTACCTTTCATAAAAAAGACTTGACAATATCCTTTCAAGATTAGGAGGAATTAATTTCCCAAGGAAAGTGCTACAAAAATTTCTATACAGTGTCATCTCCCTTCCAAGCACGAAATCTCGACAACTTTAGCTCCAAATTGCATGACGTCAAAGCCTATGAAGACTATATAACCATAACTTCCCAGGTACACCAAGCTTGAAGAAATTCAATCCCCTAAAAACCTCCAAACAACAGCTTGAAAACAAGGTCAAAAAAGGAAAAACTCGAAAATCAGAATACAGGAAAAAGATTGGATAAAGATCGAACTGAGTGAGGTGGTAGGACCCCAAGGGTTAGCCACACCCCCCCCCCCAATGCTATAGCCTCTTGTGGTTTCTCTCTCCTCCCCAATTGTGTATATATACCTCCACCTAGGGATAGCAATTGGGTGAGGTAGGGTCGAAGGATGGGGTTTTCATCCCACCTTATATGGTTTTGTCTTGCCCCATCACACACTACTCCATATGATGAAGAAAATTTCTTTGCCCCATTCCCGTCTTGTAAAACTCTACAATTACCTCACATGTATTACAAATTTTTTTTTAAAACTTGTTTCATTAATAAATATACTTGAAATTACAACTAAATTTATCACATCAAATCAAACTAATTATTAACAATAACTGAATAATATTTATTCAAGTTAATTTAGTAACTTTGCAATAAACAAACTATATATCTCCAATAAAGATAATACTACAAAACAGATTGCTATTTGCGACGGCCAGAGTTTGTCGCAACAACACAAAAAGCCATCGCAGATTAGTATTGCCAATGGCAAAAAACCGTCAACGGCCATCAGAAAAAGCCTTGTCGGTAATACTATATTACCGACGAGACCGTTGCTAACACTCATTTTCGACAGCACAACTCCGTCGTAACTAATAGATAATTTCCGTCGTAGATTCAACTTCATATGAGGAAGTTGGACGACCAAATACCTTTTACAACAACCTAAGGCCGTTGTTAATGCACAATTTCGACGACGAAATGCCATCGTAGTTACTTCGTTTGTCATCGACAAAAAAAAACTTCATATATATGAGGAAGTCAGACGACCAAATACTTTTTGCAACGAACTAAGGCCGTTGTTAATACTTTTTTTGGACGAATAAAAGCTGTCGTAATTACTTAGTTTGTTGTCGAAAATAGCTTTTTTGATGAACTATAGTCGTCATTAATGTAGTTTTCCGACGACTAAAAACCATCATAAAATAATTGGTTTGTCGCCAACAATACATTATCAATGTGACCATTTACTTTTTTTCGATGAACTTTGACCATTATTGAAAACTATTTACCATGTCACTAATACATTATTTGCAACAAAATAATTCTGTTGATAATAAAAGAGAGATCATTTCCAATACTTTAATTGCAAGAAAACATAAATCTCCCAAAAGTTTCTCCATTCAAATAACTAGCACAAATCCATTATGATAGTGCATAATGCAATAAAAACAAAAATATTAAAACATCTACAAAATAGCATCAGATGTTCATTAATACAGGAAAGCTATAATATCTTTCACCAAACTTAAAAACATAAATATTGGAAGACTAATCATCATATGAGTCATTGTCCTCCTTTTGAGAGTTTTCCTCCTCAAAGTCATCTTCTCTGTTTTCGTCCACATTTTGATCACCATCTCTAGCATTGATCTGCAATATTTTGATTAAACTAAATAAGTATACAAAATAAATATTACTATGCAAATTATATTTACAATACATAATAAAGATATAACTAAAACGTACTAATTTAACATTAACAACAATCCCCACGATGAATGACAATAGTATTATCAACATCAAAGAATACATAATCCTTACTATTGACAATAGTATCATCAATTAAAAAAAAAAA